>NC_091129.1:142871114-142968614 GCF_040183065.1 Periplaneta americana | reverse complement strand
AGAAATGGAACATCACAGATCCCTTACCCCAAGTCAAAAATAAGAAATTGAATATCATAACTCTGTGATCTGACTGAATGAAAAATGCGATACGGATAAGGAATGCAGAATCACAATTATACAATTCTGAATAACAAATAAGAAATGGAACATTCCCTATCCCAAGTCAAAAATAAGAAATTGAATATCATAACTCTGTGATGTGACTGAATAAAAATGCGATACGGAATGGAGAATCACAATTATACAATTCCGAATAAGAAATAAGAAATGGAACATTCCCTATCCCAAGTCAAAAATAAGAAATTAATATCACAACGCTATGATATCACTGTGAATAAAAAATGTGATATGGATTATCACACACAGTTCTCTTATTTTGAGCTAAGGATAAGAAATGGAGAATCACAGTTCTTTTATTCTCAACGAATGCTATTATGGCTCTTTCATTTTGAGTGGAAATAAGAAACATAGTTATCTGATTTCAAATAAAGAATAAGAAATGAAAGATAACAATTCTCTCATTTTGTGTCAATAATAATAAACGGATAATTGTCATAGCTCTTTGATTCTCAACGAAAAATAAGAAATGGAACATTATGGCTGTTTCATTTTGAATAAAAATAATTAATGAAATATCATAGCTCCCTCGGATTTGAGTCAAGGATAAGAAATAAATGGAGAATCATAGCTCTGTGGGTCTGAAGAAATAATGAGGAATGGAATATCACAGCTGACTTTTTTGAGTATCGTATAGGGAATGGAAAAATCATAGATTTGCGTTTCTGAACACATAGTAAGAAATGTAACATCGCTGCTCTACCTTTTTGAATCATGGATAACAAATGAATAATTATATCTCTGAATAAATATTATAAAATAGAATATCATAGCTTTCTTATTTAGGGTGAAGGTAATGGAAAAATTATAGCTTGTGATTATGCATATAAGGTAAAAATGGAACATTATTGATCTTTCATTCTGATAAATAAGTAATGTAGATTATTAAGAAAATGACACTGAAGAAAAACGTTACTTTCGGATTTACAATCGTATTATTTTGTAATATTTGACAACCGGAAGAATATGTGTAATATTTATTATATAAATAATTATAATTGAGAGATAGGAATAGATTTTTCTGAAAGAAATTTCAAAAATTGTTTTTGCTCCTGAGATGTATGTTTCTCTTTGTACTGTAATGTCAGTCGTTTTGCCACGGAAATATGTTGCCTTGCATTTCTGTCTCAATTATTGCTGTGAAGGTTTCTTGCAGCGCTTTCCTAATTTCGATGTGAAACGTTCGCGTGATGGCAAGTATAACATCTGTCGTGTTATCAAGTTCGTGTCATTAGTTGCTGTATCCCAGAACGCAACAATCATCAATTGCGATGATCGAGCCAGCACCAGTTAATGTGCAGTAATGACGCAAAAAGGGTTGCGTACCAGCAGGTGCAAATTACAGCAGCGTTTCTGGTCATGCGTTCCCGACCTCAATATCCTGCACAGATAATGAACATGTATCACAATGTTATAACTATCTTCAATTTTATATGCTACTATTATCACTACTAGTATAGTAGTACTAGCATAGACGCAGTACAAAGATGGGCATCCGAAAATGAGTCCGTGATAAATAAAAACAAGACAATACAAATGGTCTTCAGGAGAGGTGGGAGAGTAGCGGCAAGTGACACCCTCAAGCTAGACGAAGAACCGATGCGACTAGTAAATAAATTCAAATACTTAGGCATTACACTGCAGTCAACCGCAAAGTCTTTCAGAGCTCACATACAGGAGAGAGCATCAGCAGCCATAAGAGCAATCTGTAATATCAAGGATATTACAAGACTAAATCTAGAGACAGCCATGCAACTATTCGAGACAGTGATCACCCCAATCGCTAGCTACGGGCTAGAACTAGTATGGGAGATGCTTACGGCGAGCGATATGGAGAGGCTGGAGAAAGTAAAAGCTAGATTCATGAAGAGGGCACTAGGTGCAAGCAAATATACACCGAGTAGAATGGTCTATATGTTGGCCAGAGAAACATCATTCCTGGAGGACCTGCGAATCAGGATGACGCTGCTAGCAACGGAACCTTACAAGGATGTCGCAGAGAGAAGAAAACAGAAGGAAAGAGAAATAGAAAAAGAATTCTTCGCAACAGACGCCATGACGAACAGGGAGTGGACCAGCAGTAACCAACCACAAAGACACGCTATTATAGGTTTGGCCACGCACGGTTTCCACCATAAATTGTGCAAGACAGTGAAGTTTCACCAACCGAGTGACTCGTGTGAGTGCAAGTTATGTGAACAAAAGTGCGGCAGATATCACTTCAAACAGTGTAGAAGATGGACGGGGTCGTTGAATGACTTGATAAAACAATAATGTGTAATATCAATGCTCTTTCGAGCGCATTTTACTTATTATTATTATTATTATTATTATTATTATTATTATTATTATTATTATTATCACTACTACTACTGCTACTATTAGTACTATTTTCACACTTTGTTTACTACTTTACTGTACATATAATCTTCGGCTAACTTTTACTCAATTCCTTATTTAGGTTTTATCGAGATCAAATATATTACTTGACTTACAAATGGGGAATTCTGATAATAATAAATCACCAAAATCTAGGGTATCAACCTGAGAGAACAAAGTGCACTTACAGGGTGTCTCAAGAGGACTGTAAAATACTTCAGGATAATGTATTTTGGGTTAACCTACATACATCGATTTAACCTGATATACCTCTGTCTGAAGTCAACGTATATGTAAAGATTTTGACCTATGCCTCCACCATGTGGGACCCACGCACTGGGAATAGAATCAGAAGATGTCTAAAGAGAAGGTGGTCAGACGCTTTTCGGAGAGAGACTGGAGCGCAGTTGACGAGAATAGCGAGGGACAGGCAGGCATGGAAAAGACTGGAAGAAATTACGAACCCTATCAGAGTATTCCGAATCTCACCGGCCCGATGGCATCAATGACGTCACGTTGCAGCGAAATAAGGGACAAAAGTGCTGGAAGGATCGATGGCTGTCATGGCGACTGTATAAGTTGTTTCTGTGCTACGCGAGCAAAATTTTGCGAAATTTTCGTACTCCCATCTCGTTTAAATAATAGAAAGCATAAACAATTTATTTCTTGAACCAGTAGTAATAACGGGTCCGTTGACATGTTCGCTCATAAGCCATTAACATATTGTTTTTACGTTGTGCTCATTACAAACAATACAGCAGAACACACCGCCATGACACAACAGTGCACGATGTCATTCGTCTGCTAATTCCCGCCCTATACAAGAACCAATCAGATTCACTGATGGCGGCTGATGGAGACTGCCACCACCTCTGCATGCTGATGGCACCGGTGCGACACCGGTGGAGCATCAATGACGTCATCGGTGGAATTCGGAACACCGTGATGCCATCGGATTGCTCACCGGTGAGATTCGGAATACGCTCTATGTAAACCGTGTATAGCTGTGTATTATTTATATAGTCCTTTTTGTGTGTTAGTTTGGATATTATGAGTCCCTGTTCAGTTGGTATAGTTCATGTATTTAGTTGTTATAATTTATGTGTTTAATTGTATAGTTTTTGTGTGTATAGTTAGGATAGTTTGTGTGTTTGACTTGGCACAATTCATGTGTTAGTTGGTATAGCTTTTTATGCGTTTAGTTTGGACAGTTTGTGTGTTTAGACTATATAATTAATGTGTTTCAGTTTGTATAGTTTTTCTATTAAGACTATATAATTTATGTGTTCAATTTGTATTGTTTTTGTGTGTGTTTCATTTGAATAGTTTGTGTGTGTTAAGACTGTATAATTTATGTGTTCAGTTTGTATATTTTATGTATGTTTAGTTTGGATAGTTTGTGTCTGTTTAGACTGTATAATTTGTGTGTTCAGTTTGTATAGTTATGTGTGTGTTTAGTATGGATAGTTTGTTTGTGTGTTTAGACTGTATAATTTGTGTGTTTAGTTTGTATAATTTATTTGTGTGTGTGTGTGTTTTTGTGTGTGTTTCGTTTGAATAGTTTGTATGTGTTAAGACTATAATTTATGTATTCAGTTTGTATATTTTTTGTATGTTTAGTTTGGATAGTTCGTGTCTGTTTAAACTGTATAATTTGTGTGTTCAGTTTGTATAGTTTTGTGTGTGTTTAGTTTGGATAGTTGGTTTGTGTGTTTAGACTGTATAATTTGTGTGTTCAGTTAGTATAATTTGTTGTGTGTTTAGTTTGGATAGTTTGTTTGTGTCTTTAGACTGTATAATTTATGTGTTCAGTTTGTATAATTTGTTTGTGTGTTTAGTTTGGATAGTTTGTGTGTTTAGACTGTAGAATTTGTGTATTCAGTTTGTATAATTTTTGTGTGTTTAGTTTGGATAGTTTGTGTGTTTAGACTGTATAATTTGTGTGTTCAGTTTGTATAATTTTTTGTGTGTTTAGTTTGGATAGTTTGTTTGTGTCTTTAGACTGTATAATTTATGTGTTCAGTTTGTATAATTTGTTTGTGTGTTTAGTTTGGATAGTTTGTTCGTGTGTTTAGACTGTAGAATTTGTGTATTCAGTTTGTATAATTTTTTGTGTGTTTAGTTTGGATAGTTTGTTTGTGTGTTTAGACTGTGTAATTTGTGTGTTCAGTTTGTATAATTTTTTGTGTGTTTAGTTTGGATAGTTTGTGTGTTTAGACTATAATTTGTGTGTTCAGTTTGTATAATTTTTGTGTGTTTAGTTTGGATAATTCGTGTGTGTGTTTAGATTGTATAATTTATGTGTTTGGTTTCTATAGTTTTTGTGTGTTTAGTTTGTATAATTTTATGTATTTAGTCTGTATAATTTTCGTGTTTGGTTTGTATATGTGTTTAGTCTATAAGTCTATAGTGCAAACTCTTTTGGACTGGCTCCCCAAGTGTAGTAGACCTTCAGCTCACCGTACATTACTGTAGGAGGCCGTTGTACTTATGGGATTTCAGGCTTTTCATATTTTCATATATTTCGTATTTCATATCTGTAAAAATTAAAACAAGTTATATTTTATAATAGGCCTATAACAACCATTCATAAATGGACGATGATGATAACAGAATAACGTGGAACAGCGTCGTTCATAATCTTTCATCTGCACTACAGTAGATGGAGGTACTTGACGTTTCACATATTACTGCTTCTCGTTTCAGTATAATTGTGTTTGCTGCGTTGCAAATAAGTTAATGCGACTCTTGTAAGATGTACAAGTTTATAACCTGTGATCCTGTTAGGTGTAATGCTAATATCGCACTCTTGTCATGAGAATTTCAAGCGATTATGACAGTAGACTGAGAGCAAAGTAAGACCATATGGGATTGCATAACTTCTCTCTGGAATATATTGTGAGGTGTACACGAGATAGAGTTGACTCTGCACACACAAAGGTTCGTTGGGATTGGCAGAGTGGAAATGGCATTGCTTGATGATATTTCGTCATCTTCATTTGCAAGCTTGTCCCTTAGTAAATTTCAGTATTTACATGAAAACATTCCAGTTATTCTTTTATCTTTTTATTTCCTTGTTCCTTCCATGGTCTTTCTACCTATATCTATCTCAGTTCTATATGTTTCGTAGTCGTCCAAAATCTACCAGGAGCGTTGAATAAGCAATTTTTCAGTAGCTGTGAAATTTATTGTTATTAATAGTGCTAGGAATTTCGTACCGATCGCTATCGCCCTACGCAGGGTACGACCACCCAGAAGCGAAGTCATCAACGCATCAAAACAGCTGCTCGTAGAAATAGGAAGGTACAGTGGAAAGGAAAACAAACTCGTCAAGGCAATATTGCCTTTTCCGGAAAAGAGAGACCTATTGGACATTCGTAAATGGACAGCTAGTTTATGTACAACTATACAAATTGCTACATACATATAGATTGACATTGATACAGTATTGCTCTTTACATATTTACATAATTTACACCTATAAAATACAACGCAGGGTGTAACATTTACTGAAGTGATGCAAAACAATAGGTTAAAAATAAAATAATACATTTCGTAAATATATTCAAACGTTTACTAAGTAAAAACCAAAGAAGGAAATAAACTGTACATACATACATACATACATACATACATACATACATACATACATACATACATACATACATACATACATACATACAGTCGATCTGGTTGGCGAGTTGGTATAGCGCTGGCCTTTTATGCCCAAGGTTGCGGGTTCGATCTCGGGCCAGGTCGATGGCATTTAAGTGTGCTTAAATGCGACAGGCTCATGTTAGTAGATTTACTGGCGTGTAAAAGAACTCCTGCGGGACAAAATTTCGGCACATCCGGCGACGCTGATATAACCTCTGCAGTTGCGAGCGTCGTTAAATAAAACATAACATTTAACATTTACATACATACATACATACATACATACATGAGTACCATACGTTCATACATACATGCGTACCATATAGCCTATACATACACATATTTTATTTATTAAAAATACATACATACATACATACATACATATATACATGCATACAGACAGACACACACACACACATACATACACACACACACACACACACAAACAAACAACAATCTTTATTGCAAAGTTGCATGCATATTTTTAGGATTTCTGTGCATGAAGTTCCGTGATCTAGTTATGAGGTTAAGATGCCGTTTATTGTAAGTTTTTCAAATATTATCTTATTTTATGGGTTTTGTTAGTTATGTTATTTCGTTTTATTCGTCAAATAGCCCTATCAAAAACAACATGATGAACTTCTCTAGATAAATCCGCCGTCACTAAAGTAACTATCTTTTCGATAAGTTTAGAATCTTTCGTGGCACTACATGTGATAATGTTCTAGTCAGGAGACAAAATTGATGTCGTTGGATCATGTAAGAGAAGGAAAACAGAACACATTGTGAAGTAGGGACTGGTGAAAACCTCAATTGAAAAGTGAAGCAGCAGCACAAGAATTTTTTTATGGAGATCTTTTTCCACACACATTGGCTCGCGCTGTATCCTGCGCAATTTTTTGTAACACTTCCGAGACGCGCTGTTAATTTCTCTGTTTCTTGCACCCGCCTGGAGATGAACTGCCATTGTCGACATCGTCGCAGTGCAAATATTTGACAAGAAAGATTTGCAGCTTTGCTGACTGCGTCCAAAGGCGGGATATTAGTGTGCGGTGCCCTTGTATCCGGATATTACGCGTCGTCATATCCGAGTCAACTGACGAAATTCTTTCATTTCGGTACATTTTCTCTATCCAAGTTCTCTCGAAATCTCTCGGCTGTTTGCTTTTCCTTACTTCAGAAATTACATATCTCTCCTCCCAATCCAAGAATCTCCTAAGGTCTTTGTTTCCACTTTCAGGTATTGAAAATAACGAGTAAACAAGATATTGTGATCAACTGTTTTAAGTTTTTTCATAACTTATTCAGAGCTATCAAGCAACAAACATTTAAAATTATATTAATTGAGGATAGCATAAAAGGAGTATTGATTTAAAATAAATTCGCTGTTTTAGAGAATAAATAAATAAATACTTACTTATTTACTGGCTTTTAAGGAACCCGGAGGTTCATTGCCGCCCTCACATAAGCCCGCCATTGGTCCCTATCCTGAGCAAGATTAATCCAGTCTCTATCATCATATCCCACCTCCCTCAAATCCATTTTAATATTATCTTCCCATCTACGTCTCGGCCTCCCCAAAGGTCTTTTCCCCTCTGGCCTCCCAATTAACACTCTATATGCATTTCTGGATTCGCCCATACGTGCTACATGCCCTGCCCATCTCAAACGTCTGGATTTAATGTTCCTAATTATGTCACGTGAAGGATATAATGCGTGCAGCTCTGCGTTGTGTAACTTTCTCCATTCTCCTGTAACCTCATTCCGCTTAGCCCCAAATATTTTCCTAAGAACCTTATTCTCAAAAACCCTCCATCTCTGTTTCTCTCTGAAAGTGAGAGTCCAAGTTTCACAACCATACAGAACAACCGGTAATATAACTGTTTTATAAATTCTAAATTTCAGATTTTTTGACAGCAGACTAGATGACAAAAGCTTCTCAACCGAATAATAACAGGCATTTCCCATATTTATTCTGCGTTTAATTTCCTCTCGAGTGTCATTTATATTTGTTACTGTTGCTCCAAGATATTTGAATTTTTCCACCTCTTCGAAGGATAAATCTTCAATTTTTATATTTCCATTTCGTACAATATTCTGGTCACGAGACATAATCATATACTTTGTCTTTTCGGGATTTACTTCCAACCCTATCGCTTTACTTGCTTCAAGTAGAATTTCCGTGTTTTCCCTAATCGTTTGTGGATTTTCTCCTAACATATTCACGTAATCCGCATAGACAAGAAGCTGATGTAACCCGTTCAATTCCAAACCCTCTGTGTTATCCTGAACTTTCCTAATGGCATATTCTAGAGCAAAGTTAAAAAGTAGATGTGACAATGCATCTCCCTGCTTTAGCCCGCAGTGAATTGGAAGAGCATCAGATAGAAACTGGCCTATACGGACTCTGCTGTAAGTTTCACTAAGATACATTTTAATTAATCGAACTAGTTTCTTGGGAATACCAAATTCAATAAGAATATTATATAAAACTTCTCTCTTCACCGAGTCATATGCCTTTTTGAAATCTATGAGTAACTGATGTACTGTACCCTTATACTCCCATTTTTTCTCCAATATCTGTCGAATACAAAAAATCTGATCAATAGTCGATTTATTACGCCTGAAGCCACACTGATGAACACCAATAATTTCATCTACATATGAAGTTAATCTTCTCAAAAGGATATTGGATAAATTAAATTAAATATTAAACATTATTAAATATTAAATATTAAATAAATAAATAAATTGGATAATAAATAATAAGCAAATAAGGAAATAAATAAATTAATTAATAAATAAGTAAATAAATAAGTGAATAATATATTATATATGTAAATTAATAAATATATAAGCAATTAAATAAGTAAATTAATAAATAGGTCAGTAATTAAATAAGTAAATAAATAAATAATTAAATAAGTAAATTAATAAATAAATGAGTAATTAAATAAGTAAATTAATAAATATACAATTAAATAAGTAAATAAATAAATAATTAAATAAGTAAATTAATTAATAAATAAGTAATTAAATAAGTAAATAAATAATAAAGAAAGAAAAAAGAAGTTAATAATAAATATATACGAAATACGAAAAGCCTGAAATCCCATAAGGGCAACGGCCTCCTACAGGAGTGTAGAGTGAGCTGAAAGTCTACTACACTTGGGGAGCCAGTCCAAGAGAGCTTACACTATACACTTACAAACTAAACACATATACAAACTGTATAAGCTAAACACGAAAAACTATATAGAGTAAACACATACATTATGCAAACTAAACATCCACAAAAAACTATGCAAAGTAAACACATAAATTATAATCTGAACACACAACTATCCACACTAATCACACAAAAAAATTTACAAATTGAACACATATAGGCTACAATCTTAACTCACACACAAACAAAACACACACATTCCTATATAAATTGCACACATAAATTATACAGTCTAAACACACAAACTATCTAAACTAAACATACAAAAACCATACAATTAAACACAAAAATTATACTAAGTACATGAACTATACTAACTACACACGGACTCAAACAGCTGCTTCTTTTCCCAATGCGTGGGTCCCACATAGTCGAGGCATAGGTCCACCTGCTGCAGTCCATCCTACTCACGTGTCCGCCCCATTTCCATTTGAGACGTTATATATATATATATATATATATATATACTGTAAGTAAATAAATTATTAAGTAAATAATTTAATATGTCAGTAAAGAATTAAATACCTAAGTAAATAAATAAATAACTAAATAAATAAGTAAATAAACAATAAGTAAATAAATAAGTATTTAAATAAATAATTGAATAAGTAAATAAATAAATAGGTAAATAAATAATTAAATAAGTAAATAAATAAATAAATAAATAAATAAATAACAGGAAACTATACGGCTGCCTCCTTAATGGCTCACGTCTTGTGTCATGTTGACGAATCTCTGTTCAATTCCTGGCTCTGGAGAATATTGCATTTTCAACAGACGAAGCCAAAGATTATGAGTGGTTTTCCTTCCTCATTACTACAACACCTTCCTAAATGCATCTTCATTATCCGCTCCGGTTTGAAAATACTGCATTTCTTTGTTTTGCCTGGTACCACATCATCTGCTTGTTAAACCAAATGTAAGCTCATGGCATATCCAAAGCCACATATACGGCAGTGGTGACTGTTCTAGATGGTTCGATTTTGTGAAAATAAAGACTACCTGTTTGCTGGGAGTCTCGACGATTCAACAGAATGAGGTACTGAAGACAGTCACCAGGGAATGGTATTATGGGTATTGAAGGATGAAGACGAACACATGATAGACCTATGACAGATGAAGGAACCAGCTGATGAATTATATGTACGTAACTGTGCAAACAACTCATTCCAACGGGTGTACAATAACCCTACTTGGGCTATAGTATGTAAGAATTGGTCCCACCCTACTGCAGAGTCATAAGTCATAAAGTAGACGACCGTAATGCACGTATCCGCTGAGGCGAGCAGTTTTAATTATTCTTGGCTGCCATAGTCTTCAGTTCGAAACCCTCCGGGCCACGGAAGTTGGTTCGTTGTCTGTGTATATATACTCCAATTCTCATTTCTGTACATGGGTTCCTTTGTGAAAAAATCTTCATTAAATCACCCTCTACATCCCCCCAAATTGTGAAAAAAGTCATTCAGTTACATTCTGTATAATGTATTACTAGAATTTTTCGGCTTCTCTGATTTCTCTCCTTTCTCTTCTTTACGTTTGCTATAAGCTCGTTGCTTTTCTTTCGCTGATTACGAGAAATCTTGATTTTGTGACCTGAAAATTAATTTATTTTTTTGGAAACAAATGTTTACATCATACACTCATTCATTATCTCAGATTTCGTTTTTGATCCGTTGAGCTACGTTCACTTGTTCCGGAGATACAGCCCTTGCTAAGTAACACATCATCCATTTCTGAAACTTGCCGCCATTTTATTATTACGCAACTTCAATGAATAAAACTCACGAACGATATAATTAATACACATGGAGACTTTTCAAACCATGTCTATTGTTCACACTTGCTCTTTCTTTTCACCATGAAATCGCGGCAATAAGTATTCGGCCTGTATCCGTAATATATCACCTAATCTACAGGATGTTTCCGAGGTGGTGTTACAAACTTTCAGGGATGATGGCGAAGGGCACATGTATCATTTTGAGATACGGAACCATGGTCCGGAAATGACTTGAGTCGAAAGTTATAAGCAAAAATAGTTGTGTGCAAATGGAATTGTAACCTGGCACCACGTGCCCTCCTTCCCTTAACCTTTGGAACAGTCATGGAAAGATGGTATAGGCCCAATGTCTCCTACGTGGGTACTTGTACCGATACAATCTGTGAGCTTGTCTACTGTTCCCATTGGCTCATCCGTATTCGAAAATCATGTCTGCATATTCCGCTCTTGTGTACTTCTCCATTTCACTAGGACTGATCGAATGGACATTGCAACTTGTACATATACACTGCTGTCTACAGACGTGTATATCAGGACCGACCATGTCCGTTACACATTACGCTATCTGCATTGCTTTAGTGTAGTTTCCCCATTCCTCAGACAGCTCAGAGATTGGAATACTGTAAGTAGACAACGTAAACAACGTCAGATGAATACAGTATGTGTAATATGTACAGATAAATACACATAAATAAGGTGTACAGAGGAATAAAATTATTTCATTTCCATACAATTATTTTTGCTTGTAACTTTCGACTCGGTCATTTCCGGACCATGGCTCCTTATCTCAAATTGATACATGTGCCCTTCGCCATCATCCCTGAAATTTTGTAACACCACCTCGGAAACACTCTGTATAAGACATAATTCTAAGGTACACGTACCAAATAACGCCACCTTAACACTTTTGCTCTGGAATTAAGTTATGTACAAACACGAAAATTATGAAATAGAAACTGTAATCTTATCTTTACAAAATAGCACAATGAGAATGGATATATTATATACCGAACAAGAATTAGAACTCAAATAGGTAAACTTTGTAAACTGGCGTTATTAGGAACAGGTTGTCCAATTAACGCCACCTATTTTCTAGTAACCTATACACTAATAATTGTTAATGAATTATTTTTCCTAAGCAACACAAATTGAACTAAGCGACTGAATTTGAGTTTCTGTTAATAAAACATACAAAATCACTCAATAATATTGAAAGATTCTTGATCTGAAACTGAAACACCAGATGGATTAGGAAAATATGTTTTCCAGTGACTCTTTACTTTAAAAATAAGAGACAATGTGACATAGTAGAAAGTTATTAAACACAAAAGCATTTACCTTAGTTTAATATGAATGTTTTCCAATAAGTAAAACAAAAAAGTTAAGTTATGTAAAATAAAATAAAAAATTAAGAGTTCGATAAGTAATTGAACCAATATCATCACTGCACATTCTGAATATTTGTAAGTTGAAAGCTTAGTGATTTTCCTGATGTTTTCACACTGATGCTGTACTGTCAGCCTTAGTACTAACATAACCTAAAATTTTGTCTGTAGACCTTTAACACCACATGGCGTTAAAGCGCTAGTGAATACTTGATCTGTTTCTCTAACATTTTCAAATTTTATACAGGGACATCACTTTATTTTTACCAACATTTTTAACATTAACCTGCCTATACTCGGAAACACTGTTGCCCCCTTCCATTACAGGAGTTTGATGTTACTAGTGCAATATGTAAACAAATCATTTTACTGGGTATAGGAGGAGAGAAAAGTAGTATATCCATTTATGTTGCAGGGAAATACGATATTACGATTTTCAGTTTGATCATCACTTCTACGGAATTTATCAAAATACAGTAGAGTAGTAACATTTTTTTTTTTTCAAAAACTCAACTTTCCAGGCGGCTATGTTCGTTATGTAATGTCTACTTTATTTAGTATATTAATTATTGGTGTTAACATACAATATAGAGAGTGCATTTAAATTGAGGGGCTCATAAGTAAAGGGCTGTAAATGCACTTAAGTTAATTTTGAGAAAATGGGGTTTAAATATTTAAGCTTTCGTAAAATCGGTGAAATTTTTATATAAATTTTAATGTGTGATGCGATTAAAATATCCCTTTGCCGCTAAAATTTTAGATATTTTTTCTTACACTGGATGCACTTAACTCATGTTATTACAAATGTCATAGCATTCCTTTGCTTCTAGCCACCTCAATTCAAAAAAAGCTAATCTGAATTTTTAAACAAGTTGCTGAAAATTGTTGCCGTTCATTACAATGCAGGCTTCAATTCAGTACGCATATTATTAAAAACATTTTGAAGCATATTCTATGAAATTGAATTTATCGTTTCTTGAATATAATTTTTTAGTACGATATTATTAATATAGGTTCTTTCTTCTATAGAAAACGCAACCATATTTATGAAACACACTATACACTGCAGTGTTTACTTCACTGCTTGAAGACTTCGAATGCAACAGCGGCCGTAAGTTTGTGTGTCTGACGGGAGCAAGGACATTAGTGAAGGGGTGAGAGTGAAGTACATTCAGAAATGCAGGTACAATAAAAATGCAAGTACAAATAAAATGATGTCCCTGTAGATAGCAAATACTTTCTATACATAGAAGAATGTTTAAGGATCACGAAAATATATAGTTTAATATAGTTATTATTTGCTCAACACACAAAATAAAACGTTGCCTCTTACCTTGATAGAAGAACATCCACTCACTATCAACACACAACAGGAAAATGATTGAATATAATGTCACTCGTAAATGTCAGCTTACAGCTAGTAACTCATTTCATCACTAGATTGCAAGCGAATGCAGTCTACAGTAGTGCAGTACCGAAAACTTGTGTCGTTAACAAAATTTAATAGGGTGGCGTTAAAGGTATACATTGCGTTATTTGGCTCAGGGAACTTACGTTAAAAAGTAAAGAACCCGTATAATAAAAAACAAATTATTCCGAAACTTACATCTCTTCTTGGTGTCTTCCAGCGCTCTTCTATTTACCACTCCTCATCTGCCTGCCTGGCTGATAAGAAAACTTTCAGTACAATTTTGTTGACAAAGCAGACATTTTCGTTTGAGAGCTGATTGTGATTTGATTCGTCTCGCACTAATGTTTCCGGATGGTACACAAGACATTGCTCTGTCTTGCTGTTTCATTTTCCTTTAACTTTCGTCTTCTTTGATGTCACGCTTTTGCTCGCGCAAGGTTAGAGAGTATACATTTACTCATGACGGAGCAATAAAGAGAAATAAGCAAAAAACAAAAAGTGCAGTATTAAGCGATGCGTTACTATGAATTGCTTTCAAAGTCAAATTAATAATTCTTAAATTCAAAATGCATTCACTATAAAATTGGAATAACTTTTAGTCTCGAAACACTTTTTCAGATACAGGGTCTCGACTGGAAGTCGGTACTGTGTTGGGAAATCAGAGACTTGCAGGAATCTTACTTCAGTACAGTGTGAGTTTCTTGGCTATCAGCCGAGCTGAAAATGAGAGATAGGTATCGAACTAATTAATGAAACAATAAACTTTTCTTTTGTTTCATCGATCACTACAAATAGGTATATGCAATGATCGTTAAAGTTTTATCAGTTTTCAGGCTTTCACGTTGAGTGTGAAATAGAGAAATGAGTAAGTAACTAAGTCTTCTTCTTCTTCTTCCCTTCAAGTATTAGGCCAAATGGCTATTACGATCTCACAGTTGAATTTTCAATCCAGCGCTTCTTTGGACGACCGAGAGATCTCTTCCCGTTTGGACGATAGTGGAGCATGACTTTTGGGATTCTATCTCTATGCATGCGATGCAGATGATTTATCCAGTTGTTCTGATAATGTTTTACGTGATTAATTAATTACAGGTTCTAGTTGTAATTCTGCCATTACATCTTCATTGCGTTTGTGATCCCATTTCGTATATCCCGCTGTATATCTCATAAATTTCATTTCATTAGCCGTTATTCTGCTTTCGTCTATCTTCCTCAATGTCCATGCCTCACTGCCGTAACAAAGTACAGGTCTCGCCAAGGTCTTGTAAAGGCGAATTCGAGTATGCCTTTGTACTGGGGAAGGTTTCATAATGATGTTAATTATTCCCATTGTTTTGGTGTATTTAGAAATTTTCTGTGAAATGTCTACTTCGTCGAAAAAAAGATAATGTGTATCCGAGATATGTAAAATAATTTATCCTTTCTAATATTTTTGAATCTAAACATATTTTGCTAGGCACGGGATATTTTCCGCAGAAGGCCATAATTTTAGTTTTTTCTTTATTGATTTTCATATCATATTTAATTCCAATTTTGTTAAAATTAAAAATTGAACGTTGTAATTCATCTTCTGAGGATGCCACCAGAGCTAAATCGTCTGCAAAAAGTAATGAATCTAGTTGTAAATTCTATTGAGTTGTATATATATATATCCATGAGGCAATTGTTTCCATTCTCCAATTAAGAAACTAAGTAAGTATATAAATAAATAAATATGCCATGAAATTGAGAGAAATTCAAAGAATCTAAGATGTTATGTAGGAGCAAAGGAGAGTTTATTTGGGGACGCTGATAAAGAATGTAGATTTACGGACCAGCAATTTGTTTAAGTGCCCAAGAACTCCTTACATCAGTTGTATCATCTGATATAAAAGTGGGGTAGTTCGCATAGATTTTTATCTTCCACCCTGACATCACCAGGACTGTATATATAATATACTTTCCTTCCCTTTTGTGCATGGCACCCTAATTGTAGATTCTACTGATTGACGAAACCCATCTACGCAGCCCCCGTATTAAACCACGGGGGGTTGGTGCGTTACGAGAATGTTGGTGGAGTCTATAGGGGAAAGAAGAAAGAATACCCTGTGGCACATTCTATTCTCGCAATGTCATCTGCAAGGGAGGGACGTCATTGTTTAACCTTAAAAAGAACGCCTACTTTCACGTATGAATAACGGGAATCTTTTCAATTTTTCAACATATGTTCCTTGCGAGACGAGTCAATATTGCATAAAAGCGTTCTTTTTTATAAGCCACTGAATATGATAGCGGCGCGTAACGTCACGGCGCTGGGATCGATACTCGCACACTGTGAAGTATCACACCTCAGGAGAGAATGTGATACGCATTGCTATGCCTTCTGAATAGAAACTCGATCCACGCCAAGAAATGTGACGCAGACTTCGCGTTAATCTTTATGTAGAGAAACCTCAAGCACACCTTCAAAAGTTGTGTCTGTGTCCCTTGTCTGTGCGTTTATATACAGAGTGAACGGAAAGTTTATACCTTAAAACAACATTGACACTGTTACATTATACAGGGGTTAATTAAGTACGGAATATTGCTAGTAACTCTTTATACAGGGTGTCTCCGAGGTGGTGTTACAAACTTTCAGGGATGATGGGGAAGAGCACAAGGGCTATTCCATCTCAAATCGACCGAAATATAGACAAAATTGACCTTGCAATGTTTAAATACAATGAAACTTTTTCTGTCCGTAGACAACTGTGATATAATGCTTTGTGCAAAGTTGGATAATATTTAAATTTATCGTATTTTCATAAAATTAGCAACTTCAAACTGTTGTGCTTCCGAAACCCTTTCACCCATTGATTAAAATCATGGTTTATGCTGAGAAGTTAAAGTTTATATTGACATGTAAACAGTTTTTCTTACTTTTATGGAAATGGAGAAATTTTGATTTTTCTTCATTAAGACACTTTTGGCCAAGAAAAAATATTTTTAAAATATATGGTTAGATTCCGCATTGAAAGTACAAATAAACACGTATTTTTTACTGGTGCATCGTTGATAAGAAAGTATTGAAAATATCAAATAAAGAAAATAAATAGTACGCGCGTGAGCTAACCAGCTGACTGTGAGGCGGGAGGTAGTCGAGACAAGCAAGGCCAGGAGACAAACACGTGATGTGTCGTCTAGCAGTCATGGCTGGGCTAGCTTTATCACAAGTTTTCATAAACACAGGAGTAAATTGACGTCCAATGCTCGCTTATCTACAGCTCTCAGCCAGTGCGTGCGGTAGTGCTCCGTTCAAGTCTAGACGTGTGAAAAATAATCTATTCAATACCCTCGAAACTTATTGCCGTACCACTAAGCAAACAATGCCGAATTCCTCTTAATAATGCAAGTTTTTTTCTGAATACATTTTTACAGTTTTAGAAATGGCCAAAAAGCCTAAAAGCGATTAAATCAAATTATCTGTCTCTCTGTGTACAATAAAAATAAGGATTACTTCTTAACATAACCTACGAAATGTCAGCTTCAAAATAAGCTCCCGTTCAATGTTCTGCAGTAAATGGTTCCAGAGTTCTGAGCGCTGAAAGAGGCTTGTTTTTATAAAATACGCTAAATTTGTCGCTCAATAATACGAAAACCGTTTGACTTTCGAAGGTATGTTTTTGAGAATGCACTCTCCTCAGCACCTTGTATAAGTAGGGAAAAAAATAGAGTATAAAAAATTCGAGGTTTTTTATTGATCGATTTCATATGGTAGCCCATATGTATCAATTTGAGATAAGGAACCCTGGTCCGGAAATGACTGAGTCGAAATTTACAAGCAAAAATAGCTCTGTGGGAATGAAATAATTTTATTCGTTTGTACAACTTATTTATGTGTATTTATCTGTACATCTTACACATACTGTATTCATCTGACGTTGTTTACGTTGCCTACTTACAGTATTCCATTCAGTGTGCTGTCTGAGGGGTGGGGACAGGAAATTACACTAAAGCAATGCAGATAGCGTAATGTGTAACGACATGGTCGGTCCTGATATGCACGTCTGTAGACAGCAGTGTATGTGTACAAGTTGCAGTATGCAGTCGATCAGTCCTAGTGAAATGGAAAAATACACGAGAGCGAAATAAGCAGACCTGATTTTCGAATACGGATGAGCCAATAGGAACAGTAGACAAGCTCACAGATTGTATCGGGCCTAGTACCCACGTAGGAGACATCCGGCCCATACCATCTTTCCACGACTGTTCCAAAGGTTAAAGGAAGGAGGGCATGTGTTGCCAAATTACAATTCCATTTGTACACAACTATTTTTGCTTATAACTTTCGACTCAGTCATTTCCGGACCATGGTTCCTTATCTCAAATTGATACATGTGCCCTTCGCCGCCATCCCTGAAAATTTGTAACACCACCTCGGAAATACCTGTATATTCATTTTATGCAAAAATACCAAAAACAAAATTTGTTGGAGATATCTAACTAAAATTTATGGCTGTGGCCTCACAAAAGTATTGATTCATCTACAGAGTGTGGCAAAAAATAACACTTTTTTTAATGACACTCTACTGTATATTACATTTTACATATTTGAAATCTCCATTCAATTTTACATACAAATGGAAATTTGACTCGGCATAAATGATGAATACCCTTTTGTAAATGTTATGGTTCTTTCAAATACTTTGATAATGTAACACAAAATGAATATGTGTATTCATATGGAGTAGGCCATGAAGCAAACAAAACAATAACATGACTGTTTCAGAGAAATTTAAAAATTATGGTTCTTTCAAATGCTTTGATATGTAACACAAAATACATGTGTGTATTCTTATGGAGTAGGCCATGAAACAAACAAACAAACAATAACATAAATCAACAATGACTCCTTTTGATTCCTGGGTTTAAAACTGTTCATCATGGCAATGCTTTGCGAAAGAGAAAGGATAGAAATCCTAATGATGGTTGGTTATGGTGACAGAAAGCGAATTCAACAAGAGGTATGGTTCTCATTTTGAACATTTGTTATAATTTTAAAAACTCTCTAAACAGTTATGTTATTTTTTTTGTTTGTTTCATATCCTACTCCATATGAATACACACATTATTTTGTGTTACATTATGAAAGCATTTGAATGAACCATAACATTTACAAGAGAGTATTCATCATTTATGCTAAACTCTTCTATTTTATGTAAAATGGAATGGAGATGTCAAATATGTAAAATTTAATATAATAATGATTTATTTTTAATAATAATAATGATTTATTTTAGCTGGCAGAGTTAAGGCCGTAAGGCCTTCTCTTCCACACAACCAGCAAAAAGTGTATATACATATGCATGAACTTACAAAGAATTCAACAATTTGATTTAGATGAGAGTTACATGTATACAAGAGTTATTTACGAATTAAACAACAAAATACTATGAACTATTAATTAAACACTGAAATAAACTGGGTAGCAGAAATAAACTAAAATACATAGAATGTTAATATATTTCAAATTATATTAGATAATAGAAAGAGATTATTATGAGACAATTTTGAAAATGCAGCACAATCAGGATGATGTCTAAAGAAAAAAAGCAACAGTGTAGTCAGTAATATTTTAAATCAGTATGATTGGAGTGAAATGCTAATAAGGTTATCTTTTAAGCTGTTCTTAAAGGTGTTTGTTGTCTTGCAGCCCCTAATACTTTGTGACAAGGAATTCCATTGACGCGAGGTGGATATTGTAAAAGATGAGGAATAACAAGATGTTGTATGAAGAGGTATATTTAGCGTGCCACAGATAAGTGATCTGGTATTTACGTCGTGGTTAGAGTATAGATAAGAGAAACGAGACGAAAGGTAATTTGGTGTTGAGGTGTGCAGAATTCGAAAGAGTAAAGAAAAAAAGAGTGTAAAGTTCTGCGTTCTTTAAGTCGGAGCCACGAGAGACTTGCGAAGGACGGTGATATGTGATCATATCGTCGGATGTTGCACACGTATCTGATGCACATATTCTGAGCTCGCTGTAACTTGACTGACAGTTCAGAACTTAGATCACTTAACAAAACGTCACAATAATCGAAGTGCGGCATTACTAGGGTTTGTACTAGGGTAAGTTTTAGTTGCTGGGGCAAGAAGTTTCTCAAGCGACTCAAAGAGTGAAAGGAGGAACAGATTTTCTTTATCGTTTCTTTAACTTGAAAATTCCAACTTAGATTATTATCAAAAAAGAAGCCAAGATTTTTTACGACAGATGAATAAGGGATTAGCGTATTGTTAAGGGTAACAACTGAAAGATTACTGTTATTAAGGGAGTTAACTACACGCTTATGTCCAATAATTATGGCTTGAGTCTTACTTGGGTTAAGTGCGAGTCCGAAATTGGCCGCCCAAGTGGAGACAGTGGCTAGGTCACAATTTAACTTGTCAATCGATTCATTGATCGTATTGGGTCTAGAATGTATGTAAAGTTGTAGGTCGTCGGCATAGAGGTGATATCGGCAATACTGTAAGTTCTTTGATACGTCATTAATGTAGATAGAGAAAAGTAGTGGTCCTAATACGGAGCCCTGCGGCACTCCCGCCTTTGTGTATCGCCATTGGGAGAATTGATTATCAAGTGAAACACACTGTTGGCGGTCCCGTAGGTAGGAGTCCATCCAGCTCAAGGTATTGTCTGATAGGTGCAAAGTTTTCATATAGGGTGCCATTTAAAAAAAGAGTGTTATTTTTTGCCACTGTCTGTACATGGATTAATATTTTTGTGAAACCACGGGCATAAGTGTTAGTTGGATATCTCCAGCAACTTTTTTTTTTGTATTTTTTTAAATAAAAATATGAATATATAAAGAGTTATTAGCAATATTCCATACTTAATTAGCAATATTCCATACTTAATTAACATACTGTAGCCTATATTGAACCGCCACGTTGATCTAGTGGCTGAAACGCTGGACTTATACAGGGACATCATTTTATTTTTACTAACATTTTTAATATTAACTTGTCTTTACCTCTGGATCAACGCCGTTTGCTATCCCCTTCCACGACTGGAGTTCGATGATACTGACGTAATATACAAACAAATCACTTTACTAGGTATAGGAGGGAAGAAAAGTAGTTCATCCATTTATGTAAACTAGGAAATGTTGCGCTTTTAAGTTTCATCATTTTCATTAGGGTTTTATTTAATCAAAATACAGTACAGTATTAACAATGAGTGTTTTTACTCACGAACTGAGCTGTCCATGTGGACGTATTCATTATGCAGTGTATATTATACTGTCTACAACACATTAGCGTACAATATAGAGAATAGAGTTAAATTTAAAAATAATCATAATATGGATATTAAACACATTTCGATACAGGCTTCAGTTCTATGTGCATATTATCGCACTATAGACTATTGTACTTAATTCCAATTACCAGTTCTTCGTACTAGTAACTCATGTTGAAATAATTCTGTACCTGCTCTATAAAAGAGTACCTTACGTACTGTAAATTCAATCTTCACTTCTGCCCGAAAAGATAAAATTACTCAGACATACTATCTACTGTCCGTCCAAGTGGTTATGTCGTAGGGTCGTAGAAAAGAGGGAAATCACGTGACAGTTAATTACTTAACGAGTTCCTTTTATTTAGTTATTTTAAACAGTTGCATAATATTACGTAGACGTCCAATTCCTAACAGAAATTAATGTTCTCAGAAAAGAGCTAAGACAGTCCAGCCACTAGCTGGCGAATAAAAGCTGGTTGGAGAAACCGGGATACGACGTAGGCAAATGGACGACAGTACCTATACGAAAATGATTCAATATTGAAAGCTCTTTCGTCACTGGAAAATGCGAACATATTTTTGGAACATACTGTGACTACTATGACTGTATATGCGGTCTTGGATCTGTGTGGAAGACGGTTGAAGGGGTGGGAGTGAAGTACATTCAAAAACTCGGGTACAATCAAAATTTAAGTAAAAATAAAATGATGTCCCTGTATAATCCTGTGGACACGAGTTCGATCCCTGGTGTACCCCGACTTATAACTTGTTTTGGGCAAGTCCATGTAACACATAGGTTTTCTCCGGGAGCTCCTGTTCCCCTGCGGCACCCCAACAAATCTACTTCATCTCGCCTCATTTCGGATGTAGCTTAGACGAGCCTCCTATCGCGCACCCTGGGCAACGATTCTGTCAATAAATTGGTCTACATAACTGGCTTATTATGTGTGAATGACGATCAGTCAAGAACCTGCCGTTAGACGAAAAAGAAGTGTTGTATATTGATGTGCAGTGAAACCCATCGTTTTTTAGACTAGACGCACACTGCGACAAAGAAAAATGTTTCAGGCGATTGAAACTTACTCAGGCGGTTTGCTACAGCCAACTAGCTCTTGATAAGTAAGTTCTAACCTCTCAAATGAACCCACTATGCCAGGCATGTCAAACTCAAAATCCCAACTGAGCCAAATTATCTGGGTGTAAAATAATGTGGGCCGGAATGAAAACAAATAGTCATTTTATTATGTAATCTATACTAATAATAAATCTGTAGCCGAAATTTTTCTGGTATTTTTCGATTTCCCAAAAATAATTGGTCCTAACATATATAATTAACCACCCTGAAACCGAAAATCGCTTTTTTGAAATTTTTGTTTGTATGCTGTCTGTATGTTTGTTACCTTTTCACGCGATAATGGCTGAACGGATTTCGATGAAAATTGGAATATAAATTAAGTTAGTTGTAACTTAGATTTTAGGCTATATGGCATTCAAAATACATTATTTGAAAGGGTGGTTATAAGGGGGCCTGAATTAAATAAATCGAAATATCTCACTTATTATTGATTTTTGTGAAAAATGTTACATGACGAAAGTTTCTTTACAAATAATTTGCGATAAGTTTTATTCCTTGAAAAATTTTGATAGGACTGATATTTAATGAGATAAATGAGTTTTAAAATTAAAATAACTGCCATCTAAGGCCGTGTAATGAATTAAAAAACAAATAACTTCGTCTATAAGGGGCCTTGGACAGCAACAATCGAAAGCTATGAAAGCCTACAGAGAATGTTTCTGTGTTTGTATGAAGTAATATCGGAAGCTAAATTAACCGATTTGTATAATTAATTATTTCATCATTGGAAAGTGTAGTTTCTCTGGATGGACATAATGCTATAATGTTATTACAGTAACTTGTGAGTGAATTGAGGACAGGTAAGATTAAAATAGCTTCTTATGCACAGAAAACTTGATAGGTTATTCTGTATATTCATTTCCTGTATTTCTTAAAATAATGTTTATGAACATATTCATATTTATCTCAGAGAATTAACGAACAAGAGAGCGTATTGATTTAGTATGCAGTAATAGTACGTTAGCTTAGCAATGCATTATTTTATAATTCAAATTTTAACTATGCACAATTGAATTGTGTTAAAATACATAAAATATATATGCAATAAATGCAATGCAAAAAAATTGGGTAATGAGCCAAGCAGATTATGTTGCGTTGTTGTAATAGTTGCTCCTTCTGAGATTCAAGAGCTCCCACAACAAATTAAAAACTTTCTAATTCGAGTACATCCGTTGTCAACACACTTTTTACATAATATAATATAATATAATATAATATAATATAATATAATATAATATAATATAATATAAACATAATAATAAATCTGTAGCCAAAATTTTTCTGTTAATTTTCGCTTTTCCAAAAATAATTGGTAATAACAATTAAGAAACATGTTAAAGGAATTGTCATTGCACCAAATGAGTGGTCTCTGGGTCAAAATGATCGCATTTTAATATTTTAAATACAATTTAAATTAAGTAACATATTAAACGATTTATCCTTCTATCAAACACGAATGTTCCCTGGATCAAACGTCCTATTTTAATTATGTAATTACTTTATATTTATTTCTAACGGGTGCAGCGGAGCGCACGGGTACGGCTAGTCTATAATATAGGCTATTGTTGTTTAGTAAACGGTGCGAAGACAGATCTGAACCTCACAAGTGATACCAAGAAGACACCATTTAAGAGGCTATTATGTCAGGAGATAACGGGATAGGGTGGCCAGTTCCTTTTCCCCTCCATTGCATACATCTCCGACTAGATACATATTACACTATTCAGACTTCATATGCATAAAAACAATTATTGTTCTCTCTCTGACACATATCAAGTGAGATGAACTGCCTGAAAATAGATGTACAGTAGTGGCAAAAAGAAACCGGACCGACCCTTGTAGCTGAGTTCAAAGCCTTGTTCACAGTGAGAGCACGATAGACTGGTAACTAAGACTTTCGTGGTTCGAATCCTGCCTGGGAAGGAAACTTTGTTTTATTCCTTATTCAAATTTATTTCCAATACTTTTCGATTGCACCGGTAATTTGCTACTTAATTAACTTATTATTCCCAGAACATGAATTTTACCAGCTTATTTTCTAATGGCTTTCGAAATGGGCTACGTCAGCAGTCGAAACTACAACAATTTCAATAGATTACTCGCAATCTTGTGAATGCGGACATGGCATGCGCAATGGCTCATTTCGGAGACATTATTTCGTCGGTCCGGTTTTTTTTTTGCCACTATTGTACATATTAGCCAGAACCTCAAACAGAGGGTTTATAAATATATTAGAAATTTATATTTATGAAGTATATATTAGAATAACTCTTCTCGGGTTCTCAGCCAGGTGAGTTGGAGATTAGCTTCCAAGCTTTCGACGGCTAGCTCTGCCATCTTCTTCAGGGACGAAGTGATGTGGGACCACGTCTAGCCGGTATATATGCAAAAGTAGGGCTTCCCGCTGCGGGCCAATCAGGAGCTAGTTCCTAGTCCCGACCGCCAGGCGCATTCTGGTTGGTGGACACGTCAGCCAATCAGGAGCCACTTGTTGGTCCCGACTGTCTGCCGTGTGCTGGTGGTCTAAGCGTATTGAAGGCAGGTTTCCATGCCGTACTCAGCTGTAGACCCCCGTCTCTGTTGAAATTATTGCCATCTAGCTGGATTTCGATGGCTTCCTTGATAACTAAGTCCCAGTAACCTGATGTCTTGTCCAAGATGGTGGTGGCGCTGAAATCTATCTTGTGGCCAGTTTCTAGCCTCAAGTCATACGAAGTATATATTGTTTGCTAGTAAGAAAAAACACCAATAACACAGATTAATGTTTTTTTCTCGATATCTGACTTAGATTAGAGTAGGGTGATTCCGATCGCTTTTTCAAGGCGGCTGAATCCGATAGCTTTTGACATGAAATATCGAAAGAAAATAGTTTATTATAAGGTAAATTGATTAAACTACTTTCGTTCCACTAGGCGTAAGTGTTCAATATTTATATTTTTTTTGGATAATTGTTTCATAAGCGATGTCTACTTCGAATACAATGCCAACAACCCGAAAGTGAAATAGGAATATCTGGCACAAATTGTGTGATTATGAGTTGTTTGTAATCCATCGTTTTACTCGGGACTCAAATTCAAGTAGACATTAGTCAGTATTCTGAGAAACGCTGTAGAAAATATAGGAAACTTTATAACCATATGTGAGTAAACAATAAACCAGCAAATGTTCAGAGGGAAAACGTTACCTTCCCTCAAATGGAATATACTATTCTGTAAAAGCAATTCTATATTTTGTGTTTGAGGGAATTCTTCCATCTCGAATATTGTGCCAATATCCCGGAAGTAAAATAGAAATATCCAACACGAAATTCTCTTCAGAATAAAAGTACGTGGGACGCAATATCCATAATCCATCAGATGATATCGACTACACACCTCTGAAATATAAAAAAATACCACATTTCCCATTATCGCTTTTATTCTCCCTTTCTTCCCTCTCTATCTTCGATTGCACCCCTCTCTCAAATTACTTCTCCCATTCCCACCTCCCACCGCGCCTCTCTCTTTTTCCTTCAACCATATTTGATAGACCCGAGCTCATTTGCATTCCATTCGGAATACCACATACCGCACCCACGTTCCGAATGCTGTGTATATATAGGCATGATATTGCTTGATGGGGGAGGAGAGAGAATATTAGCAACATATGTGGTGGCCATTGTCCCATTCGGGCGCACCGGTACCTAAAAGCAGTTGCATAACATGTCGTCCAAAATGATCGACAGCATGACACCATGTTTCCATCCCTCGCAACAATACGAATTAATATGCATATCAAGCGCGATACCGGGCTGCAGTAAACGGCACAATTTAGCCAAAATAGCAATCAACAGCGTCCCTTAACATACTTACAGGCATTTTTACAGTGACAGGTACACAATTTACAAATACCTAAAACGTACGAAAACTAACTTTACAAAATGTAACTAAATAATGATTATCTTTATATCTTTGGCAAAGTCAAGAGATCTGTTTATAAGTATGCATAAGGATGTAATTATTTGACTTATTTGAACTGTTGTATCAGTGAAGCGAGGTGAGTCAGTGAAGTTATGGTTTTACAGTGCAGTGAACAGTTCCGATCAGTGATAATTTATAGCGTCAATGAAATGTGTTCTATAGTGTCAGTGAAATGTGTTACAGAGTGTCAGTGAAATGTGTGCTAAAGTATCAGTGAAATGCGTCATAGTGCCACTACAGGGAATGAGATGAGAGTAAAGTGAAAGACTATTGAAACTTATGTAGGAACTATACATAATTATGTAGGTTGTATTGTAAACTTAGGTATTTTATTTATGTTTTATTATTATTGTGTTAAATTGTATTGAGTATTCTTATTGTATTGTGTATAAAATTGTATTGTGTATTGTAAATTTTATTGTGTATTGCTTATCATTTTATTATGTATTGTTTATATTGTATATACCACTGCCACCGGGTGCTTGCCCACTTGCAGTGTAAGTAAATACATACATACATTAACATGTCCATTGATACTCATTTACGTCTACCAACTTATCTTTATGGTATAAAGTGCATTTGAGGAACGTTTTCACCTTTCTCTAAAGCACCTTCACTTAAGAACAGACACGCTAGTGTAAGATAAAGATAGCATTATAATTTACCGAAAATAAAAGTCAAAACTATGTATCAAGTGTCTTATTGTAGAAAATAATTTATTAAGATTATAAAAGGCACTAAATCAAACTAAAAATTAGTAGAAAAATATCTGAGGAATATACAAATGTAACTTTTCCTTGTAGCAAAGGAATTTTACAATGTAATATGTGTTCGTATCAGATTTCTGTAAATTTAAAGGACAAAACTAAAATTCTTTCAATAATTTATTATCATATAGTGATATTATATTAACACTTGTTCTGTATGGTTGTGAAAATTGGACTCTCACTTTGAGAGAGAAACAGAGATTAAGGGTGTTTGAGAATAAGGTGCTTAGGAAAATATTTGGGGCTAAGAGGAATGAAGTTACAGGAGAATGGAGGAAGTTACACACCGCAGAACTGCACGCATTTTGTTCTTCATCTGACATAATTAGGAACATTAAATCCAGACGTTTGAGATGGACAGGTGATGTAACAGGTATGGGCGAATCCAGAAATGCATATAGAGCAGGGCCGGGCATGAGAGCGGCTCCATTTAGTCGGCCAGAGCTGCTCTCGCTCCGCAAGGCACTTCAATTCCAAGCCAGAGCAGAACGCTCACGCAGTGGCGGACTCGCATTACAGCTACCTTCCCTGCATTAATATAACAAGAGCCACGGTTGTTCTATTCATTCAGTCTGTCAGTACATTAAGAGTTTATAAGGATATTATATCAATCCATTGTACATTACAGAATTTATAACACTCTTATTAATTTAATGGAATAAACTTCGCTCTATGCACACACACAAACCATTAGGCTTATTTACATAACCCATACGCACATACTGCAATCTCCTCACCACGGTTCTACGAGACAGGCATATGGCTTCCACTTCCCCTACTTGCTGAGGACAGAGTTCATCTGCCAATATAATTAAACATCGCTTGATGAATTCACCTTCGTTGAATGTTTTCAATTATTCCTTTGCAATTTCGTGGAAAATTTTGTAGCTAATTCTCATAGCCGATTCACTAAGTGCATCATTGTCATCCTGTTAATATATAATATAATATAATATAATGATATATGTGATATGATATTATGACCATAAATTAATACAACTTAAAGAAAATGTTTCTCAGGTACATTATATTAGAGTATTTATTCGATATTTATATTCCATTATAAGTTATTATAGTACATTTAGTAATATATAATTTTAAATTATACAAATATTATGATATGTCATAGTATAGTATATTACAGTTCATGATATATAATATGATATATGATATATCATGAACTGTAATATACTATACTATGATATACCATAATACTTGTATAATTTAAAAGTATATATTACTAAATGTATAATAACCTATATATAATGCAATGTAAATATCAAATAGATACTCTAATATAATGTACCTGAGAAACATTTTCTTCAAGTTGTATTAATTTATGGCGTTCATTGCCAACATATTTGTCTATTCAGTAGCATGTTGTAAAGAATAATGCCGTTGGATATTGAACTTCTTAATAAGTTGGAGTGTTTTATGCTAAATTAAACACTTTGCTAATCCACTGCTCTCCACCAAAAACAACTCCTCTTCCCATGATACATTAAACGCATTGGGAATAGCGGGACGCTTTAGCGTTTGAGCGGAAGCTCCATCTTCAAAGTTCGCCATCATACAGCAGAGTCACCACTGCACCGACACTGAATGACGTACAGTATGCATACGTCAGAGCTCTCGCAAGACCCGCTCTTTAAAGCACTCAGCGCTCATTTCTGAGATTCACGTAATGTGCCCAGCCCTGATGTAGAGTATTAGTTGGGAGGCCGGAGGGAAAAAGACCTTTGGGGAAACCGAGACGTAAATGGTAGAGCAATATTAAAATGGATTTGAGGGAGGTGCGATATGATGATAGAGACTGGATTAATCTTGCACAGGATAGGGACCGATCAATGAACTTCCCAGTTCCTTAAAAGCCATTTATAAGTAAGTAATTTACTGATTTCTTAAAATGACCGAGCATATTGGGGATTAAAGCAATCTTTGGCTTTCCCAAAACACGCAATAAAATGTTTAATATAAAACAATTTTTATTTCGAAAAGAAAGCAAAAACGAGCAAAATTGTATTAATTTTTTTTTTTGTTTGGAATACGAGTATCTAAACGAAATGACCGTCTGAAATGAATGACATTACTTACGATCCAGTCTGTATGTATATGTGTATATAGGTACATATATGTCATTTCTTGTTTTGTAGTTTATTATATTGACACAGTAATTGTGTGTTCAGTGCAAAACGTTGCTAATTATATCCAATTTCATTGCAAAGGGAGGTAGCTTCATTATTTGTTTATATTTTACTCCTCCCCTAAATTTCTGATTATAGTAAACTAATGGCTTGTGCAGCAAATACTGCAAACTAGGTTCATTAGACGTTCAAATAAACATTTTTCAGATTTATTTTCAATGAAGAATACCAGACAAGTTATTTGCTTCCATAATAATGAAAGATACTCTCTCTCGAGCCAATACTGAAGAGAACCACGCATATAAATATATACACTACACCGCCATGAAATATATGAAAAAGACCCAACCCCACTTGATTAGTAACTATAAAAATATTTGATTTTTAATAATATTATTATCTTACGTAAGTTTTGTAGCTTTCAGTAACATATATACTATATAGCCGCCACTCAGTAAAATATAGAAATCAAAATCTAATTTAAGTTATTCTCTACATCTACTTATATAACCCCAAAACGTTTCACTTTCATATCATCAATATAGCATTAATGAAAAATAGTCACATCACGGCATTAACTACAATAATATTTCATTTCTAATGGTAATGTCATCAAACCACCTCAAGTTTTGTAGTTTTTAATATCCAATACACAGCTGTACCCAAAAAATTACACACCACAGAATCGAACCTGTAAATTATTTTTAATAAGTTAAGTTTTTAATAACCAATTTAATTTGAGCTCTAAATATGTCAGCATTCTTGCAAATCATGGCCTTCGTGTAATATTGTTTACTGTAGTGTGTGTTTTGTTTTATTCTGAAATGCAATTAGCTAGTTCTCAAAACTGACGACAGATGGATTTTGGAAAATAGGAAAACTATGTTGAAAAATTGACATTTCACTGAAAACTACTATTTTTCTGAAAACTTTGAGTTCCAAGCTTCAAAATGAGGGGTCATTTATTAAAATCCGTTCAGCCGTTTTCCCGTAATTTCCATTACCAGTTAAAATTATATATATAAGATGATTGAGTGATAAAATGAAACTCGTAGCTAGCTAGGATATACTCTGAAAAAGAAAAGAAGCGGATTTAAAATTTGAATTTTTAGAATTTTTTAAATAGTTTTCCACGATTTTTTTTTTAAAGTGGCGCTACCACATTTTTGCAGGGAGCCCTTCAATTACCTCCCCAACAATTAGTTAAAGTAGACTAAGCTCATTCTTTCCCTTTACTCTTCATTTGGTTAGAATATGCTTCATGCCGGTTGATATTACTGGACCGAGTTAGCAGAAGATATTAAATTCACGTACCAATTCTAAACCGCAGCCCATACATGGCAAATAGTTTGGCTTTTCGATTCCTGTGATTTAAAAGTAACGATCCCATAACGATTTTGTCTGTCGACGTCCCCTCTCCACTGTAGAAGTAGCAGATTCAGGTTCAATTGGTTCTGCTCTGCTGAATGTAGCTAATCGCGACGTACCAATCAATACAAGAGGAAGTCGCAAGCTTTTGCACGAAGGCGTTCCGAAGTGGGCGGCTGGCCTAGTGATTTGTGCGGTTACCTACCAGCCAGAATTGAAACGTAACTGAAACGAGCTTCAGCTTATTTCTACGTCACTCTTTCATACGCAGTAAAAATAATAACAGCTGCTATTTTATTATGTCTTGTTTAATTTCATTTAACTCAGCAGATTACAGAAAAAACTGTTTCGGAGATACTTGTCTGCTTTATGATCAGTAGAGCTCGGACAAATATCCCGTTGTGTGTGCGTTGCGAATATAGCTTGTTCGGGAGAAGTGATGGAGGACGCAATTCAAGTAAACTGGAACTGTAACCAATAGGAAGAGGGGTTGTAAGCAGACTAGTTAAATACATCAAAGTACAAGTATTAACTAGAGATGTGAAACAGATTTATAGTATAGACCAGTGATGTCAAAGCAAGCGCATTTTTCTGACCTTGACGTCGTGTGCGGGCATCAAGAGCTAAGTATGGAAAGAGGAAGGGTTGTGTATATGAATAAGCAACCTGTTGGATTAAGAAAACAGTGATGCACAAACTTGAGACGGAACGTGAAATTTTATGTCGTTATTTTTAGATGGCTTCTTTCAGTTTGATATTATCTATATTGTCTGTAAATAAAAGTACTAATACCAATTTCTTAATATTGCACTTGTGTTTTAAATCGTAATAATATAATAGAGAGTTAAGAAGGAATATTCACAGAAATTCCATAGTATTACAACTATACTGTAATTACTTACTTACTTACTTACTTACTTACTTACTTACTTACTTACTTACTTACTTACTTACTTACTGGCTTTTAAGGAACCCGGAGATTCATTGCCGCCCTCACATAAGCCCGCCATTGGTCCCTATCCTGAGCAAGATTAATCCAGTCTCTACCATCATATCCCACCTCCCTCAAATCCATTTTAAAATTATCTTCCCATCTACGTCTCGGCCTCCCCAAAGGTCTTTTTCTCTCCGGCCTCCCAACTAACACTCTATATGCATTTCTGGATTCGCCCATACGTGCTACATGTCCTGCCCATCTCAAATGTACTAAATGGATGAAACACATCATCCATAAAAAAAGTGATATCCCAAAAACAGAGATTGAGTATGACATGATAAGTTGAAATTGATATTGATGTTAACTTTAGCCTTATAAAAGTAATCAATAAACTAATCAAAACAATATTACAGTACAAAGCAAAGTTACCTGGGTACTGTTTCTGTTTTAAGTATAACTAATATTACATAACAAAACTCTTATTGCATTATGCTTTTAAGGTGATATTTGTGAGAAACTTACTATCATCAGAATATTAAATTATTTTCTCGAAATCTTCGAAATCTGCTGAAGCTATAGAGCTGACATTTTTACAACACATGGGCACGTATCTTTTGCTTATGATGTAACAGTAGTTGCTTTGTTAATTCATTTCCTTACAAACAATTTCCATGCGAATATTTTCAAAATTTCCCAGACACTATCTTCAGTAATACGTATATACGGTATATTAGATTTACGAAAACATTCTGTAAGGCTACTAAATAAATATACCTATATCTGAAAATTTCACTTTTCTATAAAAAAAGTTGAGAAAATATTTCTTTTGGATAAAAATAAATCAAACTTGTGAAAAATGAGAATTAAAATTAAAACTTACATTCTTATAATGCACTTATACTTCTCAGGCAAATCTAAAAATTAACATGGATACAGTTTTAATAAGTTCTCTTCCCTGTATCCAATAAATCAGTGCTGGCCATCCCTGAATATAGCTCGACCAAGCGGCATATATTACCTCTTTCGTCTGTCTCTTTCCTTTCCGCTGTAAAGCGCTCAGGCTCTCCTGAGCTCTAAAGCGCGCGCTTGCTCCTATGGTCATGAATTAATATGACTGATACAGACTTTAGTAAATAATTCCCGCGCCGTGGCGTAGTGGTCTATGGCATCCTGCCTAACACTCGCGTTACGGGATACGCGCTGGTTCGAATATCCATGGGGGAAGAAATTTTCTCATGAAATTTCGGCTAGTGTGTGGGACCGGTGCCCACCCAGCATCGTGATGCACTTGGGCATCTACGATAGGTAGCGAAAATCCGGTTTCGCAAACCAGCTATAACGGCTGGGGGGATCATCGTGCTAACCATACCATACCTCCATTCTGGTTGGATGATCGTCCACCTCTGCTTCGGGATGTGGACGTGAAGTCAGCAGCCGGCTGGTCAGTCTTGGCCCTTCATGGGCTGTAGCGCCATGGATTTACTTATAGTAAATAAAATATATAGTTTGCATTGTAATAAATCATTAGCTCTGTACATAGACTATGAAGACATAACTAATTACAACTTATGAGTACCTAGTAAATAAAAATAGTTTGTACAATGAAAAATATACTAGAAATTCATTATTATTGTCATCTTTGTTCGCCAAATACATTTCAATGAATAAGCACTTCACTAGTCTCTTCCTTAGCTCTTTTTCCAGAGGTCCACAGAAGATGTTCCTTTGTCTATTAAAAGATTCCATTACCATCGACTTCCTGGCAGCAGTGTATAACTATATCAGAAGAATATCACAAGAAATGCTGATGTGAAAGTCAGAAAAACGAAGACGCCATGGTACAGATAGACGAAGTTACTTTTGTAAAATGCAACAATTCATGGAAGAGAGAGGGTTTGAAGAAGAGTCTTGAAATGACAAGTCTGTAAGGAGATTGAGAGCGGAAAGATGTTAAGATGCGTTGTAAAACTATTCATGACAATAATATAGATAGATAGAGATGCAAAGAGAGAGACAGAGAACCATAGGCACACACAGAGAGAGAAAGAGAGAGAGAGAGAGAGAGAGATTACTTGGTCACGATTACATTTCCAACGTTCAAAATATTTCCTGTAAATCATTATTTTAACTAGCTAGGTAGCTAGTGAGTACAAATTAAAATTATAACACAAAAAATGTTTCTAGCCACTACCGCAAGAGCCAAGCTTATGTACAGTGTGGTCCTCTTGTTATCTTTTTTTTTTTTAACATTGGGGAATTTTCATTGAAGTGAATTTATTTATGGCAGGCAGACTAATTATCTCATGCCCCCATGTTATATTGCTACCAGTGCACTTCATTAGAACCAGGTACCCAGCTTCGAAGCCGTTAGCCCTGTGAACTTACAGTATATTTATTTTCCCCTATTATCATATTATAGGATTATCTAAGAAATTAGCAAGTTCTTTGTGATAGTACAAGAGAAAGAGTGGGGGAAGGGAAGTGGTCCGTGGCCCAACGGTGTGGTCTTAGCCAATAATAGAACATAAAATTTACAAGGACAGTTTACTAAATACAGTAATTAACTTAATTCAAACCAGTAAATAACACACAAGAGGAAAAAAAATAATAAAATAAGAAAGAGAAATAGACAATTTAATATAAATTGACAATCAGACAAAAGCCAGTGATATTCAATAAAAAAAAAACATGAATATAGTCGACAGAAATAAAGGGTAAAAATACACACAATTGTTAATATTATACATCATGAATAATTTTATAAATTTCTTATTTTAAAAGCTTCAATTTTAAAATATTTCAAATTTGGAAAATAATTTGTAGTTTTATTATAAAGTCTTGGGCCGAAACTAGCACCATGTTTAAGAGCAGCACTTGTATGACATTTAGGCTCAATTAATGGGAAAGTAGACTTTTGTCTTCGAGTACGATATTCATGTCGATTATATTTATGTTTTATGGTACTAAGTTAGTAAACTATATTTATAAATTTCTTCAATAGTAAATACTTTAAGATCTATATAAATTAAATTTGTTGGGTAATCCAAATTTTTGTTTAGATAAATTTTTATTAATCTTCTGTGTAATTAAATTAATGGATTAAGTACAGCTGATGCTACTCCACCTCAATTTATTATACCATATTGTATTAATGATTGTGCTAAAGCTAAAAATATTATTCTCAATGCCTGCTTAATGATAAAATTTCGAAGTATTATGAATTTATAAATTGTCTCTCTTATATTTGTATACACATAAAATCAATTTGTGCATCTCAACTTAAATGCTGATCTATAATAATTCCTAAATATTTGACTTGTGTGGAAGGTGTTAGATGTGGGCATTTGCAATAATTATTTGTTAATTCAATACATGAAATATTATGTATGACTAAGTGATAATTATTAATACATAGATGTCTCTGTGGTTCAAATAATATATTTTATTAATGCAACATATACATCACTTTGTAACAGTAAAGATGTTTTACTTATGTAGGAACATTTTCAATTTACTGTGCGTGTATACGCGGAGAAACTTGAGCATGGTTGCCTCTGCTAGGTCGATGATTCTAAAACTCTTGTCAGGATGCCACCACGCTAAAATATCTCGCTGTTGAACTTTAATAGGGTTTTCTCTCTCATATAGGGAACAGAATATATGAGCCTCTCTGGAAGATGCAATATCATTTTCTAGGTAAAGTTTTTATGGTCATGTGGTTAGTAAATAAAATTAAACACAACTCCCGATTGCAGTGGCGTGCTATAGGAGATATGCAGAAATATATCACTGTATTACTTCCCGTAGTTTTCTCATACTCATTGTCGTCGATATCATCATCATCATCATCATCATCATCATCATCACCATCAAAGAGATCATCCAAAGAGATTGCATGTAAATCACTAGTACGTCCAGTAATGGAATATGGTGCTGCATGTTGGGATCCTTACAGATTAGAACATATTAAGACACTGGAAAAGATCCAAAAACGGGCTCTTAAGTGTTGTCGGAAAAATTCACCATTAAAATGGGACACACTCACGGACAGGAGAACGCGAATTCGATTATGCGCACTGTTCAAAACATACAGAGGTGAGCCTGCCTGGAGAGAAATAAAAAATACGTTGCAGCCGCCAAATTACTCTTCAAGGAACGACCACTCATATAAATTGAGGGAAAGAAGACAGAGGACGGACACTGAAAAATTTTCTTTTCTCAATCGTACTATCAGGGACTGGAATGCTTTACCTGCCTTTACTAAAGGCTTTACCAACAACCAAAAATGTATATAAAAATAGGCTTAAGGACCTTACTAATAGACGGTAATTATACACAGTATTTAAAGGATGTAAATGATATGTTGTTATTGAAGTGTTGTATCAGTGAAGAATTATGTTGTGTCAGTGAAGTGTGTTGTATCAGTGAAGTGTGCTGTGTAAGTGAAACGTGTTCCTGTCAGTGAAGCTTTATAGTTTATAGTGGCAGCGCATAGTAATTGAACAGTGAAATGTTTTTGAAGTGTTAGTGAAATCAGGATAGAATCAGTGAAATGTGTCGTAGTTCATGTGCAGTGAGTGAGTTGACAGCGAAATGAGTGTAATGTTGAAAGGTACTTGTGCAGATATGAACATATCATACTCGTGGGTTTTAGTTCGAACTTAGATTTTAGATACAAATTAGATTTATTTTAAATGTTATTTTAAGTGATCGTGCTTCATTTAATTTAGGATACTCCCTATTATTATTATTATTATTATTATTATTATTATTATTATTATTATTATTATTATTATTATTATTATTATTATTATTATTAATTATTGTTAGTATAAAATTATTAGTATTATTATTAATTGTATTTTTAATTAATAAGTTTATTATTGTCATTATTGAATGTAATTAGTTACCACTGTCACCGGGTATAAACCCACTGCAGTGTGAATAAATACATACATACATACATGATCAAAGGGCGGAAAAATGTGCTTTATGCCTTAAGTTCAGTGTCAACGGACTATACTGTTGTCATTCACTCACGTAAACAGCGGCAAGAGAGTACAGTCTGGTAATGAGAACCCCACCACTCCATTCAGTCGATCATGATGATTTGAAAACTTACTTTAAATGTTAATTTCTACTGCCTGAATGATTAAAGGATGTATTACACTGAACCACAATATAGATTCGTAAATTGTCGAAAGAGAAAGTTCGACGTATCTCACTCAAACAGTTTTTCAACATCGAAAAGCTTCTTTCCGTGTCACAAGATGTTAGAGGTGCAAATAAAAAGCGCCGTAGTATCGTCGTTTTGCCTCCATTCAAAACGTTACAGATAACTATATAACCGGTATTTTCCTTTTTGCAGAATTTGTGGAATTTTTCTTTCACCTTTTTACTTCTAAAATGTGGATTATCAAGTTTCTTGAACGGAATATTTGCAGAAATCATCATATTACATAAATCCACATTAAATTCAGATCGTGTATGTTTTCCATTATTTGAAGTCGAAGACCTTTGTACGTTTTCGTTGTGTTTCTTGCTGTTACAATGACGCTCTATGTAATATTCCTACCTATTTTAATTTCACATTTGCACACGGCACAGAATAGTAATATGCGTTACAAGAGCGGTATGTTGACGTTTTCATGGTCGAGGAAAAGATTGAAAAAGCGAAACGTAGTTGAGTTGAATTTCTAATTAGTTGCAATGAAATCTCCATCTTGGTTTCTGTTTAATGACGGCAACTTCGGAACACCAAAATATCTTTCTTCAACAGTGTTGCTATAAAATGTTTTCTGTGTTTACTGTACTCCAGCAGGCCGTGATATACGTCTGTCTTTTTTTCCCCCAGTCTATAAATGCGAACTTAAAACAAACGGTAAGGTTATGTAATGATTTATTTTTCATTTTAATATTTTAACAATATTATTTATATAACATATTGCAGTAATGACAACGGCATCTGGAATCTTGTCGATTTTTTCACGGCTTCCTTAATGTTACTTGTATCAGGAATGCAATAAGTTTCGTGGAGTAGTAGAATTTACTTAATTTCTGCAAATATTTCAAAACAATAATTAACATTGCAATTTAGGTGAAATTGCAGTGGTAAGTTTCCAATTTATAATTATTACTATGTTAAACGTCTCTAAAAATAATATGTTAAAAGCCTAAAGTAGTAAAATGAATGTCGCGCTTAAGCGGTAAGAAGAGGGAATACTGAATGTGGTATTTCACACTTACCGCGTATTGGTTCTGTGCGGAAAACAAGCAAATACGCACGATCTCGCACAAAATATTTTCCTCCTTTCGGAATGAAAATCTCTCTTCTGTATTTATTTCTTAGACTGTTTAATTCCAAATCCTTTGACTTAGGTATTTTAAATCACTTTCACACAACACTACCACCTGCACAAAGGCAATAAACAATATTGTAAATACCTGGCTTTCTTTCCCATAAGACTAGAAGTTGACAGTGAAGGTCATTTGTTGGTTCCTACTTGTTCTGCCACTCTCGTAGTGTATTTATGTTATTGCGCTTGTACCTGTGACGTCATCCATAAACCTGTATCGCGTGGTAACGCACATTTTTCCGCCTTCTAATCATCACCATTATTATCATATCCATCAACATCATCAAGGATTGGACACTTTAGTCAGATTTTTCCTTTGTCTTTTCACTGTTATCACTTAAAAATATATAATAACTAGACTTCGTTGAATTGCCACAAGCAGCATGCAATCAGGTTGCCGATGTACGGTAGTATAGAAGAGGTGAGCGACGTCCCATTCTCGTAGTATAAGGAGTTCATGTTAAGAGTTGTGACCAGCCCAAATAGAGCAGCTACAGCTAATGTATACCTAAGTAGTAAGCACTTGTTTTTGCATTACTGTGGTTGGAATAGTCTAAGCTTAACATTTGTTCAGTGCAGACAAGAATTAAATCAAACATACTACAATGAGAGTGTTGCCCCTGGAATACCCTTACCCCCGCAGCCAGTCTTGACCCGTTGGGGAACGTGGTTAGATGCTGTACATTATTATGCAGAACATTACGGCAAAATAATGGAGGTAATTGATGCATTGGATAGCATAGACAGTTCCGCTGTTGCAGCTGTAAAATCATTGCCTTCTGAACAGCTATTGGAAGATATACTGTTCATTGATTCTAATTTTAAAATCGTGTCCAAAAGCATCTTCCTGTTAGAATCGTCTAAACTACAACTCTCAGAAGCCATTAATATAGTGGATAAAGTATCACAAACTGTTATCCAAAATAACAATTCACTAATTTCAGAAAAAATGAAATGTAAGTTGAGAAACATTATTGCTAAAAATTCTGCCTATTCACAACTTCGTACTATAAATGATGTACTATCAGGTCACGACAAGACGTATGAAGTTGGTGTACTAAAAAGTAGTGACTTTCCGTTCTTCAAATATGTACGTATTACATCATGTGATGTTGAACGTACATTTTCCCAAAATAAAAACTATTTAAGTGACCATCGGAGGAGGTTACTTTGCAGTCGCTGAAAATGTACAACTCTTCACTGCAATGCACAAATTCAAGGATGATGTGAGTATCTTACATTAAATTTTAAGAGTTAATATATCTCACTATAAAATAATTGTGTATTTACATGTTTAGACATTTCCTACATCAATGATCATTCATTATATTTCTTGAATGCTGGATACAGGTTTTATTGTAACCGCAGTATACTGCTCAGTGTTTACATCAGAGGCATACTCAATCCTTTGCACGCCCCCTTCTCATACAGTCTATACTGCGTGCGCAATAAACCTTGCGATTCTCGTGGCAATTCCACGAAGTCTAATAATAACTTTTAACAAGACTCACCGGTAATGTAATCTATAAAGCACATGGCCATCGCTCAAATTTCAATCTCTGTGTTAGGAAATGAACCCGATCCACTAGATTTGTAACAGGAGACGGTAATTTTTAAATATGAGAAGTCAATTAAAGAGTGCAGGAAAATCCTATGGACTAACTTCCTAAGGTAACATTTTACGCTTTATATAAACGACGTAACAAAGATCTTAAAATATTCAAAACACCACCTATACGCTGACGACTTACAACTTTACATTCATTCCCGAACTTGTACAATCAATGACTCTGTGACCAGAATTAATGAAGATCTAGCATCTTTAGCTCAATGGGCGCAAAAAATTGGACTCAGACTAAATCCAGACAAATCACAAGCTATAATAATGGGCCACCAACGAGTATTAAACAAAATAGATCTATATATTATTTTAATGTACCGAAGTACATATGATATTTCCATGCAGATATTCTGCGTCATCATACGATGAAAGAGTAATGGAACGGAGAAAAATTCTCTCCGGCGCCGGGATTTAAACCCGGGTTTTCAGCTCTACGTGCTGATGCTTTGTCCACTAAGCCACACCGGATACAACCCCGGCGCCGGATAGAATCGTCTCAGATTAAGCTCCAACTCTTGGGTTCCCTCTAGTGGCCGCCCTCTGCACTACGTCATAGATGTCTATGAACGTAGGACCGAAGTCCACACATGTGCTGAGGTGCACTCGAGGTGTACAGCATCCAACCACGTTCCCAAACGGGTCAAGACTGGCTGCGGGGGTAAGGGTATTCCAGGGGCAACACTCTCATTGTAGTATGTTTGATTTAATTCTTGTCTGCACTGAACAAATGTTAAGCTTTGACTATTTCAACCACAGACTTGTTAAATTATTCACTGATTGTATAGTTTATTTATTTATTTATTTGTTTATTTATTTATTTATTTATTCACTTACCTATTTATTTATTTATTTTTCTGTTTTTTTATAAATATTTTTAAACACAAGTTTTTAGTAGAAGATCTCCATTTTTAAGCGTCCTTTGTTTCGGTTACATTCACAAGACATAGGGAATTATTTTTGTGCATTCATTTTAAGAAATATCTTACTTATTCACTTTCGAAATTTTATTTGAAAATGTTATTTTTTCTATAATTCATTAAAAACATATTAATAAAATAAACTAGCGGAATCTCTTACGAAATAAATGCATGAAAAGATGGAGCTACCTCATAAATACTTGCAGTAAAAATTTCATCCAGATTGATTAATATTTGGTATTAAAAAGCTGGTGTTGAAAAAGAAAAATGAACTTACGGAAAAATGGATTTGAAAGTAAAATTAATATTTATGTAACACATACTATTAAAATTCTCCTTCGCTACATTCATCTAGTAACTTCAGGGAACCAACTTTAGAGCAAAAAGTTGCTAGATTTGTAATCAGAAATTTGCGAAAAAGAATTCTTTGATGAAAAATAGTTTTGACATTCTTTAAATGACACCCTTCCTTACAACTTTAATTTAAAAAAATTTGTAATCAGAATTGAACTAAATACATTTGGGGTATGGAAATATACATTCTGAAGAAGTGAAATAGACAATAAAATTTTCTTGGAAAATTTTCATGATCTTCAGTGAAGTCTCCCCTTTCTTCTGGTTATACAGCGAAAGGTCGTGAGATTATTATCTCGATACAAGGTCCCACAATGAATTGAAAAAGAAAAGAAAAAGAAAACTAACTTTTGGAAATTATTTTACTGGCACTGCTCAAGGACGCATAATGTAACCATAGAAATTGAACAAAAGAACTCTGTGGCATTTCTTTACTGACACTCCTCAAGGAAGCGCAACATAATCATAGACATTAATCGAAGGGATTTATGGTGGATTTTTACTATTACACCATGACGGACAATAAAAATAGAAATATCCCTTCAGCTTGAGTATGTTATGGCGACTGAACGCCACTGATGCAATGCAAGTGCTCTACTACATATAATGGAGGAAGGAGAAAACGTGCGTGTGTGTGTATGTTTACGACATTGCGTTAGTGGAGCGGCATAAAACACGGTATGTACAGTACAGTAACTTTTTGGATTAGTGCACGTTTAGGGTTTTGAAATTATGTAGCCAAGAGAAAGCGACTTAAGATGAGGATTTCAGCAATTTGGGTTTGGGGAAAGGATTCGAGGAGCATTAGCGTTTTACAAGTGAGTATGAGGAGGTTTTGTGATTCGATAGAGTGATGTAGAACTGTGAATTTATATGTACAGGGACATCATTTTATTTTTCCTTCAATTTTTATTGTACCTGAGTTTTGGAATGTACTTCACTCCCACTCCTTATACTAGTAAACTTCCAACCGTTCACGACACAGAGCCGAGGGCGCGTAAGCAGTACTGAGTTACTGAGTATAGTACGTTTCAGAAATATGTTCGCGTTTTCCAGTGACGAAAGAGCTTTCAATATTGAATCATATTTTCGTACGGGTACTGTCGTCCGTTTCCCTATGTCGCATCCCGGTTTCCCCCACCTGCTTCTGTTCGCCCCTTTGTAAAGTCTAGTAGCTGGGCTATCTTAGCTCTTTTCTGAAAACATTAATTTCTGTTAGGAATTGGACATCTACGTAATATTATTCAAGTGTTTAAAATAACTTAAATAAAAGGATCTCCTTAAGTAATTAACTGTCACGTGATTTCCACCCCTTCCTACAACCCTGCGACAAAACCACTTGAACGGACAGTAGATAGCATTTCTGAGTGATTTTATCTTTTCGGATCGGGCAGAAGTGAAGATTGAATTTACAGTACGTAAGGTACTCTTTTATAGAGTAGTACAGAATTATTTCAACATGAGTTACTCGTAAGAAAGGACGAAACTGGTAATTGGAATTAGGTACAATAGTCTATAGTGCGATAATATGGACAAAAGAACTGAAGCCTGTATCGAAATGAACGGCCACCATTTTCTAAAATGTGTTTAAATATCCATATTATAATTATTTTTCAACAGTAATCTCACTAGAGGTTTTGATTTATCTAGAGAAAATCAAAACTCGAGTGGAATTTAATTGACTATTACACGATTAGAAGAAAGTAGGCTATATAAAGATTATAAATAACAAAGTGTACAATAAAATATTAATTGGCTTACGAAAATACAACTGTCTTCAAATGTATTATTGTACCATCTCAACATTACGCTAGATGGCAGTAGTGTTTTATGATGAAGTTTTCTTGTTACCGGTATCAGTTGTGCCAACTATGGAATCATCATTGAACTCTGTGGCGTGTTACTAGTCAAGAAGGCTTTGTTGATTCAGTTTCATTTTTATTAAGACAGTTGCATTCCACTTCAATTATCCGAATCCCAGTAATCAACGTCACTTGACAGATGATTTTCAATAAATCTTAATATTAAACAATATCTGATACGTGACTATCCATAATATCATATAGCAGAAGCTATAACATAACCTAACTAATATACACAAGTGATAGAAAAGTTTTATTTAACGACGATGACATAAAAAATAAACATGAATAATTTTAAAAGGAATAATTATTGAATGTACAATTTTCAAATTTGAATGTGGTTGGTGGTTCAATTGATGTTATATTGGACGTGTGCATAGTAGAAGTGGAACTCGTTGATTTAGGCCTATATTCAACTTATTCAGGATTTTCGAATGAATAATTTTAAAAGGAATAATTATTGAATGTACAATTTTAAAATTTGAATGTGGTTGGTGGTTCAATTGATGTTATATTGGACGTGTGCGTAATAGAAGTGGAACTCGTTGATTTAGGCCTACATGGTGTATTCAACTTGTTCAGGATTTCCGAATGGTGCTCTTCATTTATTTGTAAATCGGATTTCAGAAGATGCATAGGTATGATCAGTGATTTTTATTAATTCTTGTTCTTGAATGCCAATGCGAGTCATATTTGAAATTGCTGTGCATCGATTGGAGTGGTTTGTAATTATATATATTTTTGACGTCCAGACCAGCGCAGTTTCAAATGTTGGCAAACAAAGAAACAAATGCTAGGGACGCGATAAAATTAAACAAATGCTAGGGACGCGATAAAATTAAACAAATGCTAGGGACGCGATAAAATTGTGCGATAAGCAGCCATGATTGGTTGAAATACGTCCTTTCGTACTGTTTTATTGGTCAAAAGTAATATGACGTAGTAAGAGTGTAATAGTCAATTTAACTTCATTCTCTATATAGTACGCTAATGTGCTGTAACAGTACAATATACACTGCATAATTAATACTTCCGAATGGATAGCTCAATTCGTGTGTAAAACACTGAGTGTTAATACAGTACTGTATTTTGATTGAACAAAAACCTAATGAAAATTATCAAACTCAAAATTGCGATATTTCCTAGTTTACATAAATGGATGAACTTTTTTTCTTCCCTCCTATACCTAGTAAAGTGATTTGTATTTTACGCCAGTATCATCGAACTCCGTCGTGGAAAGGGTAGCAAACGGTGTTTCCTGTTTCAATCGTTAATAGAAAGGTATAGCCAGGTTAATATTAAAAATGTTAGTAAAATAAAATGATGTCCCTGTAGAAGGAAGGCAAAAGTAGACCTACTCATTACTAGAAGTGTGCTCATGCGACTCGTGCACAGATTTAGATCATCTTCTTGATACGTTTGTCCGGCTATTATAAATTATCACAATACCTATTAGCAGAGAGATCTATTTGACGTGAATTTCACAGTACCTGAGATGGGGTATCATAGGGATTTTTATATCATTTCTACTATATATTACTACCGTTACCGCTACTGCTACTGCTACTAGTAGTCAGAGGACATTGTTTGGAGTTTAGTCGGCATTGGCATCTGGAACTGAAAATACAATAGAACCGTAGCGTGCAAAATGAAATATTATAGGTACACGTCATTATGCCAAAAATAAGTTACAAATTAATATTATAATATATTTTGTTTATTTTCTGATATTGTTAAATATTATTTTTAAAAAATTAACCTATATTATACTACTCTATGCAATATTGTTTTGTTGTTCAGTCAACTGTCCGAAGACAGGTGTGAACCTCACAAGTGATACCACCAAGGCACCACTTATGAGGCAACTAGGCTAGGTGATAATGGGGTAGGGTGACCAGTTCATTTCCCCCTCCGTTACATACATCGCCAACTAGTTACATATTACACTAACGAGATTTCAGACACAATATAATATTTTTTACTCAGTCAAATGACAAATCAATGTAAAATAATGACTTATATTATATGGTCATTAAGTTTTATATACATGAGCTACAAATTGCAAACGTTTTCGCCCATTCAGGCATCTTCAGGCATAATTAGGCTATACAATATCTCAATATCAAACTATGTAGCTATTACATTGGTGGTAGATAAACTGTTTAAGATTAATGGTGTACAAAACATCTCCATAATTAAAATGTAATATTACAAGTCATAAAATTAAAAACCACGTAGTGTTGTAATTAAACTTCATAATATTCTGTGCAACTCTTGTTCAGTAGAGTCCAATGAGTGATGAATTTAACATTATTTTAATGTTATGACTTGTAATATTACATTTTAATTATGGAGATGTTTTGTACACCATTAATCTTAAACAGTTTATCTACCACCAATGTAATAGCTACACAGTTTGATATTGAGATATTGTATAATTGTGCCTGAAGATGCCTGAATGGGCGAAAACGTTTGCAATTTGTAGCTCATGTATATAAAACTTAATGACCATAAATATAAGTAATTATTTTACATTGATTTGTCATTTGACTGAGTAACAAATATTATATTGTGTTTATCTATATTAATTGACAATCTGAATATTTCCATCGTGCTTTCTAAGAGATTTCAGACGCATACAAACAACATTGTACTTCCTTTGACATATATCGAGATGTATTGCCTGATAATAGATGTACGTATCAGCCAGAACCTCAATCAGAGGAATCTGTGCAATATATTATGTTGCATTATGTTCCTATATTATATAATTTTATATTACATTATGTTACATTTCATTATAGACTATTATATTGTATTTTACCACATTAAGCTATATTACAGTATATTGCGCTATATTGTATCATTATATCATATCATATATTTCATATCATATCATATATCATATCATATCATATCATATATTATATCATATCATATCATATCATATCATATATCATATCATATCATATCATATATTTCATATATCATATCATAACATATCATATATCATATCATATCATATCATATATTTCATATCATATCATATATCATATCATATCGTATACTGTACATACAGGGTTAGTTAAAAATCCCGTACCACCTAAATAACTTTTGAAGCATGTGGTTCAGTGACATGAAACATGGCTTGTGAGGATAACCATATACTGAGTACTCAATAATGGTATTATCGAGTTTTTTCTGCTTCCGGTTTAACCGGAAGTAACTCCACCTCACTTATTTTAAATGTTTTTTTTTTTTTTTTTTGAGTAATGCTTATTAAGAGCTCTTCAATAAGTGCCCACACTTGATACTTCTGTACAAATTTATTGTTGTTAAATCAAGAAAACAGGAAAGTGTAGGTCTAACGAATAATACGAGTAAAACTCCTTCTTTGTTTACTGTGATTTGACTGTCTTTGTTTATATCCATGAAATACGTTTTTTTATTTGATTTATTTACTTGTTTACTTTATTTTTACTTATTTATTTTTCCTGTTTATTTATTTGCTTATGGCAGTTTTAGCCTATGCTTATTTATTTATTCATTCGTTGTTTGTTCATTTGATTTATTTACTTGTTTGTGTATTTTATTTACTTATTCGTTTATTTATTTGCTTATATGCTTAATTAATTTATTTATTCGTTTATTTATTTATTTATTTATTTATTTGTTTATTTATGAATAATTATAATTTCGAGTGTGGACATTATAAATTAATGCAAATTAAAATCACTTTCACACAAAATTCTGAAATTAATAATTAATGTAAACTGACAAAGTAAATCGTATTCACAAGAATTAAGAATGAAATAACAAATATAAGGTCATAATAACAAAGAAGGGCCTACGTCTCGAAAAGCAACTAGCATAGGTACGTACTCTAATTGTGCTCGTATATGCATGTCCTCAAGTTTTAATAAAACTCTCCCGTTTTTCTTTCTCATTATAAGGAGTTCTTTCTTTCTTACTTCAGCTCTTCCTTTGTACCGACTCACAAGTCATTGCATTTGATAGAAGTACCTATCTTCAGACCAACACTACACTCTGTCACAAAGTGGATCTCTTTGTCATTGTGGTCAAGATGCTGGGCCATCTCGTACACGTCATAGAAAAAGTACAAGATAAGCGACAAACACGTAGTAGTTCGTTGAAATGAAGATAATTAGTATTCGCCCACGTCGGAAATCAAACTACGAACCAATTTGTTAGGGAGCACACGCGTCATCGACAGAGCCATAGCAGCGGACGTTAAACAGGCTCAATTGATTTAAGCCAGAAATTTGTTTACTCGAGATCACCTAACTGATCATGAAAATTGTGCGAAAGGATTTCAGCCACTTCTGTTTGACTTCACAACTACAGGGACATCATTTTATTTTTACTTCAATTTTTATTGTACCTGAGTTTTTGAATGTACTTCACTCCCACCCCTTCTACGAATGAAGTTCAACCGTCTTCCACACAGATCCAAGTCATAGTAGCCTTACCGTCACAGTACGTTCCAAAAATATGTTCGCGTTTTCCAATGACGAAAGAGCTTTCAATATTGCATCATTTTCGCAAAGGTACTGTTGTCCATTTGCCTACGTCGCATTCCGGTTTTCCCCACCAGCTTCTATTCGCCTCTCGGTAAAGGCTAGTGGCTGGGCTGTCTCAGCTCTTTTCTGAGAACATTAATTTCTGTTAGGAATTGGACATATACGTAATATTATACCCATACAACTGTTTAAAATAACTTAAATAACAGGCCTCGTTAAGTAATTAACTGTCACGTGATTTCCCTCCTTTCTACGATCCTGCGACATAATCACTTGGACGGACAGTAGATAGAATGTCTGAGTAATTTTATCTTTTCGGCTCGAGCAGAAGTGAAGATTGAATTTACAGTACGTAAGGTACTCTTTTATAGAGTAGGTACAGAATTATTTCAACATGAGTTAGGCCTACTAGTACGAAGGACGAAACTGGTAATTGGAATTACATACATTAATCGAAATGAACCGCCACCATTTCGAAAAATGTGTTTAAATATCCATATTATGATTATTTTTCAATTTAACTTCATTCTCTATAGTGTACGCTAATGTGCTATAGACAGTATAATATACACTGCATAATGAATACGTCCGTATGGACAGCTCAGTTCGTGAGTAAAAACACGCATTGTTAATACTGTGCTGCATTCTGATTAAACAAAAACCTAATGAAAATTATCAAACTCAAAAGCTTGATATTTCATAGTTCACGTAAATGGATCAACTACTTTTCTTCCCTCCTATACCTAGTAAAGTGATTTGTTTGTATATTACGCCATCGAACTCCAGTCATGGAAGGGGTTAGCAACCGTTGATTCAAAGGTATAGGCAGGTTAATATCAGAAATGTTAGTAAAAATAAAATGATGTCCCTGTAATTGTTTTTGTTGGGGAGAATGTTTAACTTGGTACTGCGTCTAATGTTGCATTTCTTATTCCAGTAATCGTCTGACAATTCCTTGTAGCTTTTGTTCCATTATAATCGTTTGGCTTTCATTGCTTCAGTTAATTATGCTTTCTTTAGAGGTTGGCAACAATTTAACACCATTTCCTTGGATCTTCTTTGTAGATTTCCGGCAGAAACTGCTAACTAGTGATGGGCGAAGTTGTTCTTTTCCCGGAACAGTTCCGACGGTTCCGGTTCCGAAAAAATACTATGTTCCAAATAACAGTTCCGAAATAACAGTCACCAGTGGTGATGAGTCGGAGTCGTTCATTGATACGTGCCTTCTCTTTGACTCTTGTTCCTTTTGAGGAATAGTTCAAACGAACGGTACAGTACCCTCCCTCTTCACCATGCAGCTCACACTGGAGCACTCATCGGCATGACATAGTATACATTCTTCTCTATAGATGGCACTGCAATGCACATTCGAATCGATTTTGGAAAATTGCTGTGCATGCGGACAGAATTCATTACTAAATTAACACACCATCTAACAACTAATATTACAACTGACGCACATCTGAATGGTGAAATAAACTATAACGCGGGAATTAACAATTCCCGCGGAATTGAATAGGAATGAATATTACAAATTATTAAATACTTAGTATAGCATTACAGATGATTGGCCAGTCTTCCAATTGTTGATATTAAAGTTCGCGCCATCGCAAGGATTTCAATTTCCATACGTCCCCCTCCAACCACGTGAGAGTTTCAAGTACCAACTTCATCCAACGAAGTTCCAAGTACAACATAAAGAACAACGAGAACAGTGTAACCGCAGCTATCATTGGTTCATCGGAACGAGCTCCGACGTTCCGACTGTTATCTCGGAGTCGGAACATGCCTGTGCAACGCGGTACTGCGAGCCCGCAACAGCTGGGCAAGTGAGCAGCTCGGAGTCGGAACACTGTTATTTCGGAACAGGAGGTTCCGACCTACTGTTCATTTTTGCAACAGTTCCGAGACCGGAACAGTTCCAAAATAACTGTTGTGTTATTTTTTACCCATCTCTACTGCTAACTATTATTGTCTGGAATTTTCTTCATTACCTTTTTTAGCATTGCTTTCCGATCTGATTGTAAACTTTTCATTTATATTCTATTTTATTTTTTATATATCTTACTAAACGCTGGAACATTGCTCCAATCACAGCAATTTCCCGTTGGATGTATTCACAGCGGTACAAGTGTGTGGCAATTTTTTTTTTATTTCTTTCCTTGGGGTGAGATCAGGATCTTTCCCCGTTCCTAGAATGAAGACAAATTAAAATTTGGAAGCCCTTACAGATTTCAAAACATGTTAAATTTCTTTGAATCAATGTATTTCAATATAATCGAACCAGTGCTTATCTTTTTAAGTTGATTAGAGGCTAGTAAAAAACATGAAGTGCTCACAATGAACAGCAAGCCTGCAGTTAGTTCCACGTAAATTGAAATACATATCAAAGCAACAAAGGTCGTTACATATCAGTGTTGCAAAATCGTAATATATCTTGTTCTTGTTATGCAACAATGTACTCAAGTATTTTTTTTTATTAAGTGTGATCACAACTAGTGATGGAGGAAATTAATTAAATATCGATATATTGTTATTGCAATATATTGCAAACCTAATTTCGATAAACGATATATATCGCAGAAAATATATCGATATATCGAACGATTATCGATATATCGCTATTCCGTAAGCAAATTGCATTTTCAGGCGTACATTTACTGTACTACAATAACATTACTTAATTTTTAATATTCCTTTTTATCATTGAAATTAACATCATAACAGTGAAAAGCATAAATGTAAAATTGTAACAATAATCAATGCATTTTCAATACCGTATGAAGTAGGTCCTAACCTAAATCAAAATTATGGTGGGGGCAAGAGAGCATACACGATATAGTGCGAAAGAGTTAAGTGAACTCTACATGGTTGAGTATTTGATATTTGAACACGATTAAATTATTTTAAAGTTATAAAGGATTCAATCCAGGTCACAGATATAGTTCTACCTAACGACGTAATCATTTTTAAATGTAAGTAAACAGAACTAAGTTTTTAAATGTAAGTAAACCGTACTTAGAATGTTACAAGTTTTAACAAACTTCACAGTTGATTTGATATACCCCTTCTATAGTAAGTTCCCATTGCAAGATATTGTTACATTCCAACATTCCAAACAACAGTAGTGATGATTATAGGGATAGAATTTTTATGCACTAAAAGATGGAATAAGAAAACAGAATGTCAGCACTAGGTTGTGCATAGAAATCATAGACGCAAACAAATGTTACATCGGTATTAAATCCTTGTTTCTCTTTCAGTTTCGGAATATAGAAATAAAAGTTTTGATACCCGTTTTGAGGTCAGACGGTTTCCTTTCAGGTTGGGAATTGCTCTTCTGCCTTGGAGAACATTAATAACATTAAAACAGCAGTAGATAAACCTCCCGTCTGTCTCACGTTCGCACACGCTGCATTTTAAATTTGTTGCTGCATATTAAACAGTTTGAATTCGAATTCCAGTCCAGCCAATTAGAACAAGGTATTGAGTGAGGTTGCACAATTATGTAACTGTCCACATTCAGTAGCGCCATCTCTCGGGAACTATCGGAGTTGTCTAGTGTGGATTTTGTTGTTGTTGATAATGATAATTCCACAAAAAAATCGATAAATCTATAAGAAAACCGATATATTATACGATATATTGAATCAAAATTTCGATATCGATATATCGTTATATCGAAATGAAAATATCGGTAAAACCGGTATATCGTTCCCATCTCTAAACACAACATGAAATAGGTAGAAAAAAGAGATTATAGCACAATATGAAATACAGTAGAAAAGAAAAATCATACATCTTACATACTTAGCAATTAATTTGGTATTCCACTCTAACACGATTTACCGTTCTAGACTGCCAGTGCGGAGTCTGGACTTAACAAGTCAACCGAAACTTCTGTAATGTAACTTTACTGCCAACGTAACAAAATTAAATATTTCTATAAGTGGCTCAAAAGAGTTGTGCCGTCCACGTATGTGGATCAGATCCGTTGTCGGTGTTGAACAAAGTACAAAGAGAAAATATTGTGACGCTGCAGAAATACATTTCATGATTATTATTTCATTTCATTTTTCTTTTAGTGTTCTGCCCAAGGGCAGGTTTTTCACTGCAAACCCAGCTTTCTCGGGAAACCACGGGAATTTTACTGGAAACAGTAAAGAGATAGGTTTGGAAGTAAATCCCGAAAAGACAAAGTATATGATTATGTCTCGTGACCAGAATATTGTACGAAATGGAAATATAAAAATTGGAAATTTATCTTTTGAAGAGGTGGTGAAGTTCAAATATCTAGGAGCAACAGTAACAAATATAAATTATACTCGGGAGGAAATTAAACAGAGAATAAATATGGGAAATAACTGTTATTATTCGGTTGAGAAGCTTTTGTCATCCAGTCTGCTGTCAAAGAATCTGAAAGTTAGAATTTATAAAACAGTTATATTACCGGTTTTTCTTTATGGTTGTGATACTTGGACTCTCACTTTGAGAGAGGAACATAGGTTAAGGGTGTATGAGAATAAGGCTCTTAGGAAAATATTTGGGGCTAAGAGGGATGAAGTTACAGGACAATGGAGAAAGTTACATAACACAGAACTGCACGCATTGTATTCTTCTCCTGACATAATTAGGAACATTAAATCCAGACGTTTGAGATGGGCAGGGCATGTAGCACGTATGGGCGAATCCAGAAATGCATATAGTGTTAGTTGGGAGGCCGGAGGGAAAAAGACCTTTAGGGAGGCCGAGACGTAGATGGGAAGATAATATTAAAATGGATTTGAGAGAGGTGGGATATGATGATAGAGAATGGATTAATCTTACTCAGGATAAGGACCAATGGCGGTCTTATGTGAGGGCGGCAATGAACCTCCGGGTTCCTTAAAAGCAAGTATGTAAGTAAGTAACCCAGCTTTCTCCAATATTTTCTATTTTCTGCCTTCCTCTTTGTTTCCTCCTATGATCCATAAATATCTTAATGTCGTCTATGATCTGATATCTTCTTCTACCTCGAACTCTTCCCCCGTTCACCATTCCTTCTAGTGCATCCTTCAGTAGGTAATTTCTTCTCAGCCAGTGATCCAACCAATTCTCCTTTCTCTTCCTGATCAGTTTCAGCATCATTCTTTCTTCACCCACTCTTTCCAGCACAGTTTCATTTATTATTCTGTCTGTCCACTTCACACGTTCCATTCTTCTCTATATCCACATTTCAAATGCTTCTATTCGCTTCTCTTCACTTCGTCGTAATATCCACGTTTCTGTCCCATACAATGCCACACTCCATACAAAGCACTTCACTAGTCTCTATCTTAGTTATTTTTCCAGAGGTCCGCAGAAAATGCTTTTTCTATTGAGAGCTTCCTTAGTCCACCGCTGTGGTCTCGTGGTAGCGTGTTCGCTCCCTAATCCACCGGGCCGGGATTCGATTCACCGCTTGGGACGAGTTGGCTGGGTGAGGTTTTTTCGGGGTTTTTCCCTCACTCTTATGAATGAATATCAGGTAACTTTATTAGGCGTATGGAACTCCACTCATTCTCACCACATCCTTTCCCCCCTCATCATCCTTTCCTTATCATTCCAGTTGTCTTTCTTGGTTTTCAGATAGCGCCTGCGGCGTCCCTCCGAAGCTCCTGGCGCTCTCGGCCGGCCTCCAAGAGTATGCCAAAGCATGATAGATCATTTTCTTAATTAATAACAGTGTATATCTCCAATAAATGATTTCTTAGCATCGTCACAGATACACTTGATTGTACTTGTCACTAGAGAGTTCTTGAAATTTATATTTTCCCCGCCATTCACAAAATATTTTTGATACGATACCTCTTGCACAAAAGGGGAGATCTGTAACTGAAGCTAGATTAATATATTTCAGTTTTATTTGTACTTATCCTGGTAATAATGAACAGTTTGACTCGTAGACATTTTGTTTTTGCAGCACTAAATTCCCATGATTGTACGAGAAGATTCGAAGAGAATGGCACTTACGTAGACTTTCGGCTCCCCCCTACTACCATTAATGCATAACACAATGTCAATACGGCGGTTGCTGTCGTCTGCGATACAACGAACTTATCTGTTGATTTTCGAGTTCGTTATTTTTTTCCGGTTATTATACCTATGCTTATTTAAGTTGTGTTAACTCTCGCTAGTGGTTTTATATTTTATTTTATCCGTCTTAGTATTTATTTTATTATTGCAAATGTTTTTGTTTTATAACTATTATTATTATTATTATTATTATTATTATTATTATTTATTAATTATTTTGTATTACAATCTTTGTATCATTTGTCTCGATTATTTTATTATTATTATTATTATTATTATTATTATTATTATTATTATTATTATTATTGTTACTATTATTTCTATCTTCAGCATTATTATTTGATCCCTGTAAAATTTTATGTAGACTACTGGACTGTACCCGAGCACGAGTATAAGCTCATTTCTGGTATGTATTCATTTCAAATGTAAATTGTAAATAAATTTGAATTTGAAAAATTTGAATGATATTTGGTGACCCAGCAGCGGAACCCACTCCCCTCCCGACGGGAGGGGTGGCGTACACCTCAGACCGTTTGGGAGGGGAATGTGGGGGGGAAGCTGTTGGCGTGGACTGGTACACGGACTTAGAGAGATGGCGGGACTGGTCGTTAGGGTGTCGGGGGTTAGGTCGGTTCGGCGTGGGTGCTGTCGTTGGGCTACAACTCATTCCAGGGGCGCACAATAGACCTCAGGTCGCGGTACATAGGGATATTCTCCTCCCGGCCTCATAGAGAGGAAAAAAAGAGCTACCTTGGCCATTGCAATCCTCCTTTTGATTTCCTGGCAGCAGCTCAGGTTACTGCTTACAGTACACCCCAATTATTTGAAGCTGTCCAACTACTGCCTCATTCAGAATTCGCAAGTTTATCTTCTGCATTTTTCTTCCTATGGCCATGCTCTTCGTCTTATTTGCATTTATTTTCATCCCATACTGCTCACAGTTGTCATTTAGCTCCAGTAACATATCCTTTAGTATAATTTCCTCTTCTGCTAACAACGCCATATCATCAGAAAATCTTATGCACTTTATTCTTCTTCCTCCTAATATCAATCCTCCGATGTTATGAAAACAGTTCTTCACTAAATCCTCTAAGTGGATGTTGAACAGGGCAGAGTGCTGCATTGGAGTTAAATCACTCGCTTGAACTCGGTCGAGCGTTGCACCCTCGAGTGAAATAAGATCGGTCGTGATAAGTAGACGCACAGTACAAAGTCATCTCACCGACATATCTTATCTTGTATGGAAGGCGACAGATAAGATACACATATGTTTTGCTCACACGGTAAAAATAAGGCTTTATTTTCTGCGTTTATGACAAACGTTTAATGGAAAAGTCAATGGATCGTACCAAAACAGTAACATGAAGTTATAAATAAAATAGAAGGAAAAACTTCGATATACAGTTATTATTGCTAATTAATAATGATTCAATATTTGATTTACCATATATATAATATGATAGGTCCATACATAGTGTTCCGCCTATATACTGCGACAATGTAGAAACGTTTTACAAAATATTATTGATATAGCAGTAGCCTGGATTAATAACAATATTAGTACAGAGATAACGTCACAGAAAATATAATAAAACGAATAATCATGCTGCACAACTGTTACAGACGCAAAGATTGATACACTAATTATTAGAGATTATTATTATTATTATTATTATTATTATTATTATTATTATTATTACTACTAGAAAACTTGATACGGTTCTTGCATTATCGTGATTGTGTTGTCCATTTATAATAATTACATTTACATCCAATAACATCTATCAGATGTGGCAAAAACAAAATCACTCCTGTGTGTGTGTGTGTGTGTGTGTGGGGGGGGGGGGACATTTACCTACAACATTTATATTACATTTTGAAGCAAGTTTTGTAGTTGTACTATGGAGAGGTTAGTTAAACACTGCAAAGTTTTGAAATGATAAACATCTATGACGTTACTACACAGTTATGTTCATCACTGTAATTAGAACGAACGTCTAACGCTCGGCTTACACCGTTCGAGGATTTATCGCTCGCGACAATTTTACCGACCATGCATGTGCGCTACCTATCGGATTATGCTATGAACTACTTGGCGCTCGAGCGAAAACGTCCGATGCAGACCTCTGGTAGGTGATAAAGGACATCCTTGACGTACTCCTCTCCCAATTTCACTTCCTTCTGACATTTCTTCTCTTATCCTGACTTTGACTCGTTGTTAATTATTATTATTATTATTACTAGCCGTACTCGTGCGCTCCGCTGCACCTGTTAAAAATAAATATAAAGTAGCTACATAATTAAAATAGGACGTTTGATCCAGGGAACATTTGTGTTTGATAGAAGGATAAATCGTTTAATATGTTACTTCATTTAAATTGCATCCAAATAATTAAAATGCGATCATTTTGGTCCAGGGACACTCATTTGGTGCAATGACAATTCCTTTAATATGTTTCTTAATTTTTATTACATGCAACCATAGTTTAATGAAGATTCACATCATTTAGAGTTATGTGTATATTTTATTTTACTTGTTATATGTTTCCATTGAATTATGGTACTAACTTAATTTTAACCCTTGTTTTCTACGTATTCAGTAAATGGCGCTTGGCCCACTATGGTTCTGAACCCTTCAAATAACTTAAATTATATTATATAATATTACATATATTATATTATATTATATATATTATATTATATTATATTATATTATATTATATTATATTATATTATATTATATTATATTATATTATATTATATTATATTATATTTTATCAGAAGGTACTGTAATAACATTATAGCATTTTGTCCATCTGGAGAAACTACACTTTCCAATGGATAAAATAATAATTAATTATACAAATCAGTTAATTTAGTTTCCGATATTACTTCATACAAACACAGAAACATTCTCTGTAGGCTATCTTTCATAGCTTTCGATTGTTGCTGTCCAAGGCCCCTTATAGACGAAGTCATTTGTTTTTTAATTCATTACACGACCTTAGATGGCAGTTATTTTAATTTTAAAACTCATTTATCTCATTAAATATCAGTCCTATCAAAATTGTGTAAAGAATAATACTTATCGGAAATCATTTTTAAAGAAACTTTTGTTATGTAACATTTTTCACAAAAAATCAATAATACGCGAGAAATTTCGATTTATTTAATTCAGACCAACTTATAACTCCCCTTTTAAATAATGTATTTTGAATGCCATATAGCCTAAAATCTAAGCTACAACGAACTTAATTTATATTCCAATTTTCATCGAAATCCGTTCAGCCATTATCGCGTGAAAAGGTGACAAACATACAGACAGACAGACATACAAACAAAAATTTCAAAAAAGTGATTTTCGGTTTAATGGTGGTTAATTATATATGTTAGGACCAATTATTTTTGGAAAATCGTAAATTACCAGAAAAATTCTGCTACAGATTTATTATTAGTATACATTATTATTATTATTATTATTATTATTATTATTATTATTATTATTATTATTATTATTATTATTAATGTTAATGAAGGAAGCTGAGCCCAAATTGTGCATGTCCATAGATCGTATTCCGGATTTTTCTTGCAAACTTGAACAGATAACAAACAATGGAGAACAAACTTTGGCGTCCCTGTGCGTAATAGCAGAGAGCTGAGAGCCATTCTCGTCCATATAACAGCCGCTATTATGCGAGTAAGCGCTTGGAAATGCAGGCCGCAACGCCAGTGCTGTATTCGTGACCCCTCGCAATGACAGAGCGGGGCAATTGCCGGCACCTGGTGCTTCTGTCAGGCACAATGCTGCCTTGCGCCGTGTTAGTGTTAATTATGTATAGAACAGGTGGGCGGCACTTCCCTGGAATCAGTGCAAGAGACATCCAAGACTTCGCCACACTCACAACAGCCACATTTATCACCGTCATCCTCATCATCACAGTTATCGTCATCATCATTAGCCACGTTACGCGTCAGTTTTTGTCATCAATCCCAGTTAGGCCTCCATGTACTTTCAATTCATAATTTCTGTAGGTAAAATATCGTTTTGAAATTGAAAGTTAAAATTCTGCAATGCTTGGGAAAAGTGGCATAAGTCAGTTTCCAAAAATATTTTTTATTAATTTATTGACAACTTACGGAACATCTGCTCGCTTGGCAAAAGAGACATAAGTATTTCTCCCATTACAATAATTCATACAGAAGAAAATCAAATCGACATAAACCAGTGTGAAGACAGTTTTTTTTTTTCCTTCTCCTGGAAAATTAACATTTTTGACTTGTATAATTCAATAATAGTTTATATTTTCAGTCAAAACACTTATCAGTATGTAAAGTCAGAAAATAATTCTGTTACACCATATTATAATTTAAAGATCACAAATATTTTCGACTTATATAAAAAGTCGTCTTCAGGTGAATCCTTAAGCAAACAATTTTTGAAATTAGGTGAGGGACTAATCAGGTACATTTTGATCTAGTAGTTGAATGCACATGCAGGCATTTTACAAATATATAGTTGTCATGACTCTGAGGTTAAATGGTTCACATACAAAATAAAACACTTATTTTCATAGATAACTGAAATCTCTCATTTGCGTGTATATGAAACTATTCGCATCTATGGCCTAATGTTAAAACTTGTGCAGTCAAGTAATGAACTTACACTATATGTCAAAAGATTAAAATTAAAATATAAATGTTATAAAAAAAAATTTGACTTGTGCCACTTTTCCCGAGCACTACAGAATTATAAATTAGGCCTATAAATAATGAAAGTATTCAATTCATAAAATTATATATATTTTTTTTATTTTAGTTGGTTATTTAACGAAGCTGTATCAACTACTAGGTTATTTAGCGTCGATGAAATTGGTGATAGCGAGATGATATTTGGCGAGATGAACCCGAGGATTCGCCATAGATTACCTTGCATTCAAATTACGGTTGGGTAAAACCTCGGAAAAAAACCCAATCAGGTAATCAGCCCAAGCGGGGATCGAACCCGCGCCCGAACGCAACTTCAGACCGGCAGGCAAGCGCCTTAACCGACTGAGCCACGCAGGTTAAAATTATAAATTTATGTTGATATGAAGATATAAAATTAAGTGTTAAGTTGTATTATTATTAATACCTTATTATTAATATTGTACGAAATGGACGTATATAAACTGAAAATCTATCCTTTGGAAAGATGGAAAAATTCAGATATCTTGGGGCAACAGTAACAAACATAAATAACATTTGGGAGGAAATTAAACGCAGAATAAATAATGGAAATGCCTGTTATTATTCGGTTGAGAAGCTTTTGTCCTCCAGTCTGCTCTAAAAAAGCAGAAAGTTATAATTTATAAAACAGTTATATTACAGGTTGTTCTGTATGGCTGCGAAACTTGGACTCTCACTTTGAAACGAGGAACAGAGGTTAAGAGTGTTTGAGAATAAAGCGCTTAGGAAAATATCTGGGGCTTACTTACTTACTTACTTACTTACTTACTTACTTACTTACTTACTTACTTACTTACTTACTTACTTACTGGCTTTTAAGGAACCCGGAGGATCATTGCCTCCCTCACATACGCCCGCCATTGGTCCCTATCCTGAACAAGACCAATCCAATCTCTATCATATCCCACCTCCCTCAAATCCATTTTAATATTATCTTTCCATCCACGTCTCGGCCTCCCTAAAGGTCTTTTTTCCCTCCGGTCTCCCAACTAACACTCTGTATGCATTTCTGGATTCGCCCATACGTGCTACATGCCCTGCCTATCTCAAACGTCTGGATTTAATGTTCCTAATTATGTTAGGTGAAGAATACAAAGCGTGCAGTTCTGTGTTGTGTAACTTCATTCTCCTGTAACTTCATCCCTCTTAGCCCTAAATATTTTCCTAAGCACCTTATTCTCAAACACCCTTAATCTATGTTCCTCTCTCAAAGTGAGAGTCCAAGTTTCACAACCATAAAGAACAACCGGTAATATAACTGTTTCATAAATTCTAACTTTAAGATTTTTTGACAGCAGACTGGATGATAAAAGCTTCTCAACCGAATAATAAGAGTCATTTCCCATATTTATTCTGTGTTTAATTTCCTCCCGAGTAGCATTTATATTTGTACTATTGCTCCCAGGTATTTGAATTTTTCCACCTCTTCAAAGAATAAATTTCCAATGTTTAAATTCCCATTTCGTACAATATTCTCGTCAGGAGACATAATCATATACTTTGTCGTTTCGGGATTTACTTTCAAACCTATCTCTTTACTTGCTTCAAGTAAAATTCCTGTATTTTCCCTAATCGTTTGTGGATTTTCTCCTAACATATTCACGTCATCCGCATAGGCAAGCAGCTGATGTAACCCGTTCAACTCCAAACCTTCTCTGTTATCCTGGGCTTTCCTAACGGCATACTCTAGAGCAAAGTTAAAAAGTAAAGGTGATAGTGCATCTTCTTGAATATCTGGGGCTAAGAGGGATAAAGTTACAGGAGAATGGAGAAAGTTACACAACGCAGAACTGCAAGCATTGTATTCTTCACCTGACACAATTAGGAACATTAAATCCAGACGTTTGAGTCGGGCAGTGCATGTAGTACGTATGGGCAAATGCAGAAATGCATATAGAGTGTTAGTTGGGAGACCGAAGGGAAAAAGACCTTTGGAGAGGCTGCGAACTTTCAGTTTTTTTGAAAGCAGACTGGATAACAAAAGCTTCTCGGCCGAATATTTTATTTTATTTTATTTTATTGGCTAGCTAGCTAGTGAGTACAAATTAAAATTGTAAAACAAAAATGTTTCTAGCCACTACCGTAAGAGCCAGGCTCGTGTACGGTGTGGTCTTAGTCAATAATATAATATAAAATTTACAAGGAAGTTCACTAAATGCAGTAAGTAACTTAATTCAAACCAATAAATAACACACACGAGCAAAAGAAAGAAGAAAGAGAAAAAGAGAGAAAAACACATTTAATATAAATTTATATTTATTCTGTGTTTAATTTCTGAAAGGTATTTGAATTCTCAATAACGGATCCAGACATCTAAATAGACCTACGCTTGGAAATATATAAAAAAAAAAATTGTCAACATTGGACATATTACAAAATATAAAATTCATTTCTCGGAATTTTTTATTCTGCTAACTATACTTCGTTCCATAACGTCTGACAGGCGAAGAAAATATTTCCGGCAGAGGAGGAGAGAAGTATAATTGCTATTCAACCAATGGGAGACGTCTCAGCTCAGGCTTGTCTTGAAGTTGGGCGGGGATAGAACACTTCAGACCACCCAACTTAAAGATGAGCGTGGAATGATGTCTCTGCCGGGAATGTTTACTTCTCCTGTCAGACATTATGTAACGAAGTATAGTGTACTAAACAACTGTGATGTCAGAATTACAATGATTGATAATTACATACGTAGAAAAGTACATGGAACTATTAAATGAAACAGGCTCATAAAAGCAAAAAGAACCTCTGTTGTGTTACTAATTAAATATATAAAATATATGTAGGCCTATTATTTTTTTTTATTTTGGCCATATTCACGTTCTAATTTGGTAGTACGCTCTCTGAATGTACATTTAAAACTGGCATTAATATGTATGCGTACATGTTGCGTAATTAATATTTATTTTGAAGTACATTTTGCTATAATTGTGAAAAATGAAATGAACAAAAAGTCGTATTACTTGAAGTAATGTGTCAAAATAAAATGAATTTATAGTGTTCTCGTAATATTTTGTGTAGTACAGAGCTCATAAAAATATATTATCCAAATACTGAACGCTTTTTATTAACGGGCGCTTTCAATTCCTGAAAGATATTTTCTGTTGGCAAGTTATGCTGTACATTTAGATACATTTTTAAGTAATGTGAGAAATTCAAAGCAGCTAAAGTTACAACCGGAATAATAGATGTAAGTATTCCAGGGCTCTTGAACACATTTTTCTTTAAGAGAGTAGCGGTACCTCTTGCTCCAACCAGAAGGCCGATTACTTCAAGCTCTATTAGCCGATAGTTTTGGAGGTAATAGGGAACGGTAGAATTGTAGATATTATTTTTTTCCTTATCTACTTCTGCCGGCTGTTCCTCATTCGTTTCGAAATCCACAGTGGGATCAATTATGAATCCAGATCTTGCAGATTCCTTTACATTTTAATGCTGTTTTCTCGACTTAAAATTTTAAGCAATTTATTAAGGGGTTAAAAGAATTTACTGCTGTAAGCTGTACCTAACCCCTTAAAAAAATATTTTTGCAAAACAGTTATTGATAGATTGATCTGAAACTTCTCACAGACGCCAATTTAATGTTGATAAATAAAATTTAATTAGCATTTGTATAAAATATTAATATTAAGTTCGTTTGGGGCATATTCATATTGCACTTAGATTAAAATATGCTGTGTTGGTAAATTCATGAAGATAAAAAATTTAATGTGACTCTCTATTTGGACTGACTCAAAAAGCTAATTAATTTTTATTCTCATGACTATTTTCAAGCTTTTGAGCGAATATGAAGTAAAAATTTTGACAATTTTGCCGCAAGAAGCCTTTATAATGACGCCAAAATAAATTATATTTCAAAGAATATATTTTCAAAACTATTAGTCCTATTAAACCACGTTTTGTACACATGATAATATTGTAGGCCTGTTTAAGTACTTTAAATTGAACAAATTTTGGATGAAAATTGTAGAAGTTTTACAAATCGCATATGGATCTCCTTAGATTAAAATCACTACAAGTGTACCATTTCACCAAATAAGTTATAAGTAAGTAATAATTTGAAATAATAATCCATTGCTTGCTTGTAAGTAATTTTCTTAAGGGGTTAGATACAGCTTACAGCAGTAAAATTTTTGGAAATATTCAACTTTTTTTTTTTTTCCTCCATTATTGTATCTTGTACAATAATGAAAATTGGTATGAGTAAAACACTGTCCTTCTGCTATATGAAAAAAATATTTTTACGTTTTAAAAAATTATTTACATATATATCTTTTTCAAAATTCATAATGGTGGTAGTTCACTGTGCAGTGATGAAGCGTTTTCCTCATAACCCATAAACTTGTTAACTTTTTCATGTTCTCTCTCTTTTATTTTATTGCTGAAACTCATGTTTACAATATCATTCTCTTTTAACTACATTTCTTAATAAATAATATTTTTTTTTATTTTGTGTTAAAAGAAAATACTGATATTTGACAATTTGTTTAATTAATTTATTTTTTATCAGACAATCTATGAAAGGTAGAGAAGTGATCTTGCATCATATTGTAGATATTACATGCATAAATACACACAAAAAATTTCAACACAGAATGCTGGATAGTTTTTTAATTATGTGAGAAACGCTTCATCACTGCACAATGAAATTAATTTGGAAAAAGAAAATGTAAATATTCTTTTTTAAATCGTAAAAATATTTTTTTCTATAGCAGAAGGACAGTGTTTTACACATACTAATTTTCATTATTGTTCAAGATACAGTAATGGAGGAAAAAAATGTTGAATATTTCCAAAATTTTATTGCTGTAAGCTGTACCTAACCCCTTAACGTGCCGAAATCATCTCTTCATTCTCGTGTGTACATAGTATAAGTATTTATATACTGGCACATGTATATACAGGGACATCATTTTATTTTTACTTCAATTTTTATTGTACCTGAGTTTTTGAATGTACTTCACTCCCATCCCTACTACTAGTAGACTTCCAACCGTTCTCAACAAAGAACTAAGCGTATGCAGTTAAAGTCGCCTTACGGTCTTAGTAAACACAAACAGTACTGAGTTAGTGAGTATAGAATGTTCCAGAAATATGTTCGCGTTTTCCAGTCGAAAGAGCTTTAAATATTGAATCACATTCTCGCACAGGTACTGTCGTCCGTTTGCCTATGTCGCATCCCGGTTTCCCCCACCCGCTTCTCCTCGCCCCTCTGTAAAGACTAGTGGCTGGTCTGTTTTAGCTCTTTTCTGAAAACATTAATTTCTGTTAAGAATTGTACATCTACGTAATATTGTACAACTGTTTAAATAACTTAAATAAAAGGGCCTCAATTGTCACGTGATTTGCCTCCTTTCTACGACCCTGCGACAAAACCATTTGGTCGGACAGTAGATAGCATGTCTGAGTAATTTTGTCTTTTCGGATCGGGCAGAAGTGAAGATTGAATTTACAGTACATAAGGTACTTTTTTATATAGTAGGTACAGAATTATTTCAACATGAGTTACTAGTACGAAGGACGAAACTGCTAATTTGAATTAGGTACAATAGTCTATAGTGCGATAATATTAAAAAAAGAACCGAAGTCTGTATCGAAATGAACGGCCACCATTTTCAAAATTGTGTTCAAATATCCATATTATGATTATTTTTAATGAATACGTCCGCATGGATAACTCAGTTCGTGAGTGAAAAAACTTATTGTTAATACAGTACTGTATTTTGATTAAAGAAAAACCTAATGAAAATTATCAAACTCAAAATCGCCATATTTCCTAATTACGTAAATGGATGAACTACTTTTCTTCCCTCCTATACCTAATAAAGTAATTTGTTTGTATTTTTACCCCAGTATCATCGAACTCCAATCGTGGAGTGGATAGGAAGCAGTACTTCCGGTTCTCAAGCATTATTCAAAGGATAGCCAGGTTAATATTAGAAATGTTAGTAAAAATAAAATGATGTCCCTGTATAACTCTTTAGGTATGAGTAGACTAAAGTTGTAAACGTGGAAGTTTTATCCGGTAAACAAACCGAATCTGGTTGCGTTTGCTCGTTTCAACCATATGCTAAGCTCATCTACACAGGACTGGCTCTGGTACAGCGAGCAGCATCCTGCACGACTCTGTACATATAGATTAAAAATTGCGATAACCTAACTGGCTTAAAATTTTAACTTTTACACATGCAGCAGCGAGTGTAATTGTGAGTCCTGCAAGCGGAAGGCCGTGGAGCGAAACATTCGTACCGCATTATGTTTCCGTACAACATGCTTCTACGATGATAATCTCATTACTTTTAAAATTATAAAAATTAGCACCAGACGTCGCACCCACCCCCAAAAAGTAATATTCCAGTCTCGTATTACTGCTCCAATTTTGTCAAAATCTTTTTCCTCTTCCCTCTAGAATGTACAAAGTAAATGAACATTACACATAGCCATATGTGTTGATTTTTCAGTCACATTAACAGCATCTGCTCTTTGGAAAGTCTTTCTATGCACTTTTTTTTTCGTTGTGAATTTAGTTCAAATAATTGCTCAGATATCACGTTCCTCCTACGTGCTGGAAAATACATTTGTTTCAAGATGGTAAGAATAAACAAATAACTCTTTCGAGTTTTGAATTCCTTTCAAGTAACTAGATAATCCCGCACCGTAGCGTCGTTGTCTAAGGCATCATGCCTAAGAATCACATTACGGTATGAGGACTGGATCGATGGCAGTGATAACTAATTACACTCAATAATTACAATTAATAATAAATTCATAATATTAATAATAAAATATTAGTAGCAAAATAATAATTTGTCCAATATCCTTTTGAGAAGATTAAATCCGTACGTAGATGAAATTATTGGGGATCATCAGTGCGGTTTTCGGCGTAATAGATCGACAATTGATAAGATTTTTTTGTATTCGACATATAATGGAGAAAAAATGGGAGTATAAGGGTACAGTACATCAGTTATTCATAGACTTCAAAAAGGCATATGACTCGGTTAAGAGGGAAGAATTACATGATATTCTTATTGAATTTGGTATTCCCAAGCAACTACTTCGATTAATTAAAATGTGTCTCAGTGAAACATACAGCAGAGTCCGTATAGGTCAGTTTCTATCTGATGCTTTTCCAATTCACTGCGGGCTAAAGCAGGGATATGCACTATCACCTTTACTTTTTAACTTCGCTTTAGAATATGTCATTGGGAAAGTTCAGGATAACAGGCAGGGTTTGGAATTGAACGGGTAACATCAGCTTCTTGTCTATGCGGATGACGTGAATATGTTAGGAGAAAATACACAAACGATTAGGGAAAACACGGAAATTTTACTTGAAGCAAGTAAAGCGATCGGTTTGGAAGTAAATCCCGAAAAGACAAAATATATCATTATGTCTCGTGACCAGAATATTGTACGAAATGGAAATATAAAAATTGGAGATTTATCCTTCGAAGAGGTGGAAAAATTCAAATATCTTGGAGCAAAAGTAACAAATACAAATGACACTCGGGAGGAAATTAAACGCAGAATAAATATGGGAAATGCGTGTTATTATTCGGTTGAGAAGCTCTTATAATCCAGTCTGCTGTCCAAAAATCTGAAAGTTAGAATTTATAAAACAGTTATATTACCGGTTCTTCTGTATGGTTGTGAAACTTGGACTCTCACTCTGAGAGAGGAACATAGGTTAAGGGTAATTTCGAGGGAAAAATTGTTCCGGAGCCGGGTATCGAACCTGGGACCTTTGGTTTAACGTACCAACGCTCTACCACTGAGCTACCCGGGAACTCTAACCGACACCGATCCAATTTTTCCCTCTATATCCACAGACCTCAAAGTGGGCTGACAACCGTCAAGCAACCAAGTGAGTAAAAACACTTATTGTTAATACAGTACTGTATTTTGATTAAAGAAAACCCTAATGAAAATTATCAAACTCAAAATTGCTATATTTCCTACTTTACGTAAATGGATGAACTACTTTTCATCCCTCCTATACCTAGTAAAGTGATTTGTTTGTATCTTACGCCAGTATCATCGAACTCCAGTGGAAGGGGGTATCAAACGGTGTTACCGGTTCACAACCTTTAAGCCAAAGGTATAGTCAGGTTAATATTAGAAATGTTAGTAATAATAAAATGATGTCCCTGTATAAGTAATCACATATGCCAGTTATGCTACCTTCTAATAGAAAATGAGTACTTTATTGATTGGCAAGGACGGACTTATAATACATTCAGCCAGAAGCTACGAGAGTTGATCAAGAAAGGCTGAGGTTGATTTTCTTTCACAGATGTTTATTACTCTACTTCAATATTTACATGATCTTTTTCAACGTAGTGCCCTTCTATGTATTGTGGGTCCCTATCACCACGGCATGGCGCGTCGAGGAGACGGCCTCCAGATATGGAGGGTAGCTGTGAATATATTCAATAAGCAGTCACGGACAGCGGATGAGGAATGGTCCTCCAGCTTGGGGGTTGGGTGAAGGGCTAACAACCCATCACCGTAAAAACAGCTTGTTACCAAACCTTCAAATAAGAATTTATAAAACAATTATATTACCGATTGTTCTTTATGGTTGTGAAACTTGGACTCTCACTTTGAGAGAGGAACATAGGTTAAGGGTATTTTATTACTCAGTCAATGACAAATCAATGTAAAATATTTTACATTGATTTGTCATTGACTGAGTAATAAAATATTATATTGTATTCATTTATAGAAATTGACAATCTGAATATTCCATCATGCTTTCTAAGTTAATAGGTTAAGGGTGTTTGAGAATAATATTCTTAGGAAAATATTTGGGGCTAAGAGGGATGAAGTTACAGGAGAATGGAGAAAGTTACATAACACAGAACGGCACGCATTGTATTCTTCTCCTGACATAATTAGGAACATTAAATCCAGACGTTTGAGATGGGCAGGACATGTAGTACGTATGGGCGAATCCAGAAATCCATATAGAGTGTTAGTTGGGAGGCCGGAGGGAAAAAGACCTTTAGGGAGGCCGAGACCTAGATGGGAGGATAATATAAAAATGGATTTAAGGGAGGTGGGATATGATGATAGAGACTGGATTAATATTGCTCAGAATAGGGACCAATGACGGGCTTATGTGAGGGCGGCAATGAACCTCCGGGTTCCTTAAAAACCAGTAAGTACAGTAAGTAAGTAAGTTCCCTTCTACTTGAATGCCTTGTGATAGCATTTATTCCAGTCTTCGAACACATGATGCAGGCCATTCTTTGTTAGGTCTTTGAGAATCACCTAATATTACTTGAGTACTGTTTCAGAATTCTCAAATCGAATACCCCGGAGCTTTGCCTTCAGTGACGGGAATAAGAAAAAAACACAGGAAGCGAGATCCTCAAAAAACCGTCATCAATAAGGACAAAGAATGTGATAACGATTAATATTATAGCGGCAACTACGACGGCTGCTGTGATGAGGTGGTCACGTGTTTGTTTCATGGGTTAAATCCTCGATTTAAGAAATTACTCGTAAATGTTCGCTTGCATAGTTAATAACATTTAACATGCAATTGCAATATTTCTGAAACTCCTGCAGTCTGTCCCATCGCATGTCTGGACTGCAATTACGAACGGAATAGCGTGCTGGAAATTGGCAGTGATACGCAACGAAAATTGCACACGAATTTATAGGAACGTCCAACGTTTGTGCGGGTTATTTCCTATTTAATTTATACAGAAATGTTAACTTCATAGACACACAGGATGCACTAAAAACGATTTTTTACAAGTTTCGAGAGATAATAGAGGGAGGAAGACAAGTAATGACTGAATATGCATCGATGTGCGAAAAGTGAGAATTTACAATAAATTATGCTGCATGTGCATTTGTTTTTTTAATCACATTCTATTGAAGATGTTCTGGAGATTAATTTTGTTTGTTCCTAAAGCTGGTGGAAGCAGAATTAGAATGTTTGTGAAAATATTACCTAGATGGCAGCACAGCAGGATAGAGAATATAAAAACAGTTAATTTAAGTACCGTATTAATAGTGTAAGGAAACTAAACAGGGTCTTGTCCTTTTCAGAGCCAGACAGTGAGTTAAACAAAAAATTGTAACATCATTGTGTTTTTTGTGAACGGGAATTGAGAAAAGAAGAGATGATTTTTGATAAAGATGCCAGAACATTAACTTTTGCCTAGTTCCATTTAAAATTTTTAACAAAAATATTTAAAAATAAATATTAATTAATTAATTACTAATTTTCAACGTAATTATCTATACTAATAATAAATCTGTAGCCGAAATTTTTCTGGTAATTTTCAATTTTCCAAAAATTACTGGTCCTAACATATATAATTAACCACCCTGAAACCGGAATTCGCATTTTTGAAATTTTTGTTTGTATGTCTGTCTGTATGTTTGTTACCTTTCCACGCGATAATGGCTGAACCGATTTATATGAAAATTGGAATATAAATTAAGTTCGTGGTAACTTAGATTTTAGGCTATATGGCATTTAAAATACTTTATTTAAAAGAGGGGTTATAAGGGGGCCTGAATTAAATAAATCGAAATATCTCGCTTATTATTGATTTTTATGAAAAATATTACATAACAAAAGTTTATTTAAAAATGATTTCCGATAAGTATTATTCTTTACACAATTTTGATAGGACTGATATTTAATGAGATAAATGAGTTTTAAAATATTAAAATGACGCCATCTAAGACGGTGCAATGAATTAAGAACAAATAACTTCGTCTATAAAGGGCCTTGGACAGCAATAATCGAAAGCTATGAAATATAGCCTACAGAGAATGTTTCTGTGTTTGTATGAAGTAATACTGGAAGTTAAATTAACCGATTTGTATAATTAATTATTATTTCACCATTGGAAAGTGTAGTTTCTCTAGATGTACAAAATGCTATAATGTTATTACAGTAACTTCTGATATAATATAATATAATATAATATAATATAATATAATATAATATAATATAATATAATATAATATATGTAATATTATATAATATAATTTAAGTTATTTGAAGGGTTCAGAACCATAGTGGGCCAAGCGCAATTTACTGAATACGTAGAAAACAAGGGTTAAAATTAAGTTATTACCATAATTCAATGGAAACATATAACAAGTAAAATAAAATATACACATAACTCTAAATGATATCAATCTTCATTAAACTATGGTTGCATGTAATACAAATTAGGAAACAGGTTAAAGGAATTGTCATTGCACCAAATGAATGTCTCTGGACCAAATTGATCGCATTTTAATTATTTGGATGCAATTTAAATGAAGTAACATATTAAACGATATATCCTTCTATCAAACACAAATGTTCCCTGGATCAAACGTCCTATTTTAATTATGTAATTACTTTATATTTATTTCTAACAGGTGCAGCGGAGCGCACGGGTACGGCTAGTATAATATAATATAATATAATATAATATAATATAATATAATATAATATAATATAATATAATATAATATAATATAATATAATATAATATAATATATGTAATGTAATATTATATAATATAATTTAAGTTATTTGAAGGGTTCAGAGCCATAGTGGGCCAAACGCCATTTACTGAATACGTAGAATACAAGGGTTAAAATTAAGTTATTACCATAGTTCAGTGGAAACCTATAACAAGTAAAATAAAGTATACACATTAAATCTAAATGATGTCAATGTTCATTAAACTATGGTTGCATGTAATAAAAATTAGAAACATGTTAAAGGAATTGTCATTGCACCAATGAGTGGTCTCTGGACCAAAATGATCGCATTTTAATTATTTGGATGCAATTTATATTAAGTAACATATTAAACGATTTATCCTTCTATCAAACACGAATGTTCCCTGGATCAAATGTCCTATTTTAATTATGTAATTACTTTATATTTATTTCTAACGGGTGCAGCGGAGCGCACGGGTACGGCTAGTAATTAAATAATAACTGAACAATAAATTCTAATAAAATATTTAAATAATAATAATAGTAATAATAATAATAATAATAATAATAATAATATAATAATAATAATAATAATAAATTAACCAATCAACACAATATAATTTTAACTTAAATTCAGTTATTTTAAAACCAACACAAATTAAAAATAATTAAATTATAAAAATGTAAAGAGTTGAAAAGGTGTAACTGCATTAATGTGAACTATGTAGTAATAGATATCAATAAAACTAATAGATAATTTCGAATAACCGTTTCTCTATCTATAATGACTATGGAAAAAATCGAGTTTCTTTTAAGAGATTGGAAATGGATACATTGCAACAGGGCAATGCTTGATTCCTAATAAATTAAAAGCATATCTAGGTATTAACGATTAATAAATTTTGGCACTGTCCTTGTCTTCACCTTGAGAATTCTACGAACAAACTGGCATAAGACTGCTAAGGTACAATGTAAGAACGCAGATAAACGGTGTATACTTGCCGAGCAACCTTTAAGTGCAGCGATGCCAGATTTCTCTGAAGGTTCCGTCACACTGAAAATAAGGACTACATGTATCTGCAAACATGTTTTATTTTAACAAACAAAATCACAAACATTTAAAAAAAACTTACAAACTTTATTTTATTTAATCTTGTAGGCTAATATTGATGATAACTATTGCTGAACAATACACAATTGGAATACATTGGTAATCATTAGGGCTAGGATTTTGATGACCTATAAATCAAGAAAAAATGTCCTAAAAACAATGCATTTATGAACTAAAAATCTTTAAAAAATGCCCTTAAAATTTCCTAAAAATTGATCTTATATAATTGGCTTACTAGCAATATTAATATTTAAACTAGTTCCAACATTCAAGTTTATTTAATTTTACATAATTTTTCTAAGTGGTACACTTTAATTAATTATTTTCCCTGATGTAGTTCCATGTAGTCCACCACAAGGCCATTCTTATCCGGAACTAGCAGGTATATAGGAGTCTTTATTGAAGGGGTGGTTGGACTGATCCATTACGTGGGGGTGTACTACATTAAAATGACAATATTTGTGTACGAAAACGATTAAAATAATATACAAAATAATGGGTATTAATTGAAAAAAATATGTAGAGAAAATATCAAAGGAAATAAATAATATTTTACATTAATAATGGGGATTTATGACGAAAATTAAATGAGAATATCCCAAAAATGACCGAATAAAACAAAAAATGCTCTTATGACTTTTAAGAGGTAAAAAATGCAAAAAAAAACGCCCTAACAAATATGTTTTAGAAAACTCCGTTTATCACATAACATAAAAATACTTCTTCTTCTTCTTCTTCTTCTTCTTCTTCTTCTTCTTCTCTTCTCTTCTCTCTAGGCTTCCAGCCTGTTAATCCAGAGTATCTCTCCATCTACTTAATGGTCTTCCTGGGGATCTTCTTCTGGATGGGTAGTTATCCCTGGCGATTCTCGCAATTCTATCCTCTCCCATTCGAGATACATGCTCATTCCATTGTTGTCTTCTTATTTGCGTCCATTCTCTAATTGGTTGTATTTTGCATTGTTCTCTGATCTGATCATTCCGTATATGGTCCCTTCTTGTGATTCCTACAATTTTCCTTAAGGTTTTCATTTCTGTTGTATCCAACATCTGTTTCGCTTTTGCTGTTTCAGGTCTTATTTCAACTGCATAAGTGAGAATAGGGCGCACCACTGTCTTGTAAATTCGAACCTTAGGTTCAATGTGGAGATATTTATTTCTCCATATGGTGTCGTTCAAATATCCCGATACTCTATTTGCTTTAGTAGCTTGGTTTAAAATTTCGTTTTGTAAAAGGCCTGAGCTTGATAACTGGAAGCCAAGATATTGAAAGCACATCACTTGTTCAATTATTTGTTTTTCCAATTCTAATTTGCATCGTATTGGGTTCTTACTTATGAGCATAGATTTTGTCTTTAGTGTAGATATTTTAAACTCATATTGTTTACAGCTGGTATTGAACTGATGTAACATTCTCTGCAGATCATGTTCGCATTCTGTTACCAATATTACATCATCAGCATAACATACCATTTTTATTTCTTTACTTCCCATTTTATATCCTTTCTGAGTCTTTGTTTCTTTAATTATTTCTTCCATTACCATAATAAAAAGTAAAGGACTCAATGATTCTCCCTGACGAACACCTTTGTTAACACCTATTGCATTTGTTAGGTGATCGTTTACTTTGATCCTTACTGTATTGTCTGAATATATATCTAAAATAAGAGCAATCAGCCCATCTGGTACATTATTTTTAGTTAAGATTTTTAAAATGGTATTTAATTGCAAAGAGTCAAATGCTTTTTCTAAATCGATAAAACATAAAAATGCTGGTTTGTTAAACTCCAAGACCTTTTCGGTAATCTGTCGGACTACAAAAATGGCATCAGTGCATGATCGGCCTACTCGAAATCCCTGTTGCTCATCACATAATGTGATAAGTTCTGATAGCTTACTGTGGATAATTTTAGTCGTTATTTTTAGAACTGTATTTAGGAGGTTAATTCCTCTATAATTTTCAGGTATTTGTTTATTACCTTTTTTAAATATAGGTATCAAAATACTTGTTTTCCATTCTTGAGGTAGGGGAGAGTCGGGTAGTATCGGACATCGGGTAATATCGGACAGTGAGTTTCTTTCATCTACCACATGATGATAGTACCTGATTGACATGGTTACGTTTCTGTGATGTTGCATAGAGGAACGTAACCATGTCATTCAGGTACTACCATATGGTGGTAGACGAAAGAAACGCACTGTCCGATACTACCCGATGTCCGATAATACCCGACTCTCCCCTATACTTAAATTGGTAAAAATCTGTTTCTGTACTTTCACAATTTCTTTATGCAAGGTTTCTGAAGCAGCAATTTTCTGGCTTACTAGAAAAAAAAGATTCAATTTCATCAAAATCCTAGCCCTAGTAATCATACTAACGTTGTCAAAGTTTGTAAAATATTTAGAACACTAGAATAACAAAGTCATAGGCTATACTGTTTGGGCCTATATATTGAGACAAATACCATATTGCGAATTGCAATAGCCTAAAAAAAATAACAAATAGTAACTAGCTATAGTGAAACATTTAATCCTAATACAATACACAGAATTACAGACCAGTCCAGTCCTGCTTTTTGCGACAGTGTCATTTATCGTAATAACTATGTCAACAATGGCCAATGGGTCAAGAGGTGAATGAAAGAAAATAAAACTTCAGTACCAGTTTCTAATTATTTACTTCCTCTATTAATGTATTGACCTTAAAGTGAGCTGTAAATCTGATTATCTGTTGCCGATAATAATTACAGTGTTGGTACTACCAACTTGGTAGCAATCATAATAATTTTTATGCTCGACCATGCCGAAATGTAGTAATTATACACCTGGTAGCAGTCCTTTAATGCATGTCATTAAAGTACACCTACTCATTAAAGTACAGGTCTTCAGCCAATGATAACTCAGCTTACATGTGTTCAGCCAATGACAAGTCAGCTTTGTACCGTTATAAAACCGCAAGTATCGATTATTCTCGGATATTCAATCGAAAGAGAATTAGCGAAAAGTCACGGAGGCTGGAAATCTAATACTGTCGCAGAAGGTTATGTTCTGTTACTAGAATAATTAGCGTTAATTGTAAATAATATTCAAATAAATTCAATTTGTCATCTCGTTTTTCAATGTCGAATTCAATAATCAAGGTTATAATATTATAATACTATCAAGTTTAACGGGATTACACAAGGTCAATGACATTATTGTTCCTCGGAAAAAATCAATACTTTGGCTTCTGCGCACATCTCACAATTCATGACCTAGAACAAGGTCACTTCCGATCTTGTCAGATACAAATAAAATGTATACATCTGAATACCGGTAATTTTAAGTTAGAAATATGGTCGAGCATAAAAAGTCGTATGAAACTCGCCTATAATGGTAATTAAGAAGCTCGTATGAAAATTATGAAACTCGCTTGCGCTCGTCTCATAAACATCCATACTCGCTTTCTTAATTACTATCATTATAGGCTCGTTGCATAATGTACTATTTCAACTTTATTAAAGCCAGTTATAATAACGTCTGTTTTCATAGGTAAAGGTAAAAGGTAAAGGTATCCCCGTAACATGCCATAAAGGCACTTGGGGGGTATGGTGGTAGAGCCCCATGCTTTTCATGACCTCGGCACTAGAATGAGGTGGTGTGGTCGGCACCACGCTCTGACCGCCTTTTACCCCTGGGAAAGACCCGGTACTCAATTTTATAGGAGGCTGAGTGAACCTCGGGGCCGTTCTGGAAGTTTGGCAACGAGAAAAAATTCTGTCACCACCTGGGATCGAACCCCGGACATTCCAGTCCGTAGCCAGCTGCTCTACCAACTGAGCTACCCGGCCACCACGTCTGTTTTCATACTAAGAATAAAAGAAAGTACAGATTGTACCAAATAATTGAAATTTGTACCAAAAAAGTAATTATACATACCAGGGTACAGTTCACTTAAAATTGTAGCAGATCCGTACAGTTGTACCAAAAGTGGCAACACTGCTTGTAAGCCTGTATCAAATGAGGAGATGAAACAAGACCAAGAAAGAAGAAACTATCGAGAATTAATCGCAATGCTTTTCATATAAGTAAATATTTTGTTATAGGTATATAAAAAGCCAAAAAGGCATATGACTCGGTTAAGAGAGAAGTTTTATATAATATTCTTACTGAATTTGTTATTCCCAAGAAACTAGTTCGATTAATTATAATGTGTCTTAGTGAAATTTACAGCAGAGTCCGTATAGGCCACTTTCTATATGATGCTTTTACAATTCGCTGTGGACTAAACAAGGGAGATGCACTATCACTTTTACTTTTTAACTTCGCTCTAGAATATGCCATTAGGAAAGTTCAGGATAGCAGAGAGGATTTGGAATTGAACGGGTTACATCAGCTTCTTGTCTATGCCGATGACGTGAATATGGTAGGAGAAAATCCACAAACGATTAGGGAAAACACGAAAATTCTACTTGAAGCAAGTAAAGCGACAGGTTTGGAAGTAAATCCCGAAAAGACTAAGTGTATGATTATGTCTCGTAACCAGAATATTGTACGAAATGGAACTATAAAAAAAAAATTGGAGATTTTTCCTTCAAAGAGGTGGAAAAATTCAAATATCTTGGAGCAACAGTAACAAATATAAATGACACTCGGGAGGAAATTAAACGCAGAATAAATATGGGAAATGCCTGCTATTACCTATTCGGTTGAGAAGCTTTTGTAATCTAGTCTCCTGTCAAAAATCTGAAAGTTAGAATTTATAAAACCGGTTTTTACGAAATACCGGTTGTTCTGTATGATGTTTGAGAATAAGGTTCTTAGGAAAATATTTGGGGCTAAAAGGGATGAAGTTACAGGAGAATGAAGAAAGTTACACAACACAGAACTGCAAGCATTGTATTCTTCACCTGACATAATTAGGAACATTAAATCCAGATGTTTGAGATGGGCAGGACATGTAGCACGTATGGGCGAATCCAGAAATGCATATAGAGTGTTAGTTGGGAGACCGGAAGAAAAAAGATCTTTGGGGAGGCCGAGACGTAGATGGAAGGATAATATTAAAATTGATTTGAGGGAGGTGGGATATGATGATAGAGAGTGGATTAATCTCGCTCAGGATAGGGACCGATGGCGGGCTTATGTGATGGCGGCAATGAACCTCTGGGTTCCTTGAAAGCCATAAGTATATAAAACCCACAGAACATTGTGTCATTTACGGAACTGAATATTTGGGGCGTAAAATTTAACTCGGAATTTTAAAAAGAGTTGCTTGCCAAACTGAAAATGCAATGTGTTTTCTGCGTTTTGAAGCACCATAACATATTACTGTGTTATTATAAATTAGTATTTTTCTGCCAGCCAGTTGATATGTTGTATCTATTATGTAGAGTTATTTCAAATACTAGTTCCTAACCATATATGTAGAATAAAACACTCCACTTTCATTACAGTACAGTTCGTTTGCCGGAACAGGCTTTTGATAACAACGCATTATTGTACCCATATTTATAATGGCTTCTACAAGCTACTATCTCTTCATAGTGTATGTGTGTTCATGCACCGGCAAATTGCCTCTGTGTTTGTATGTTTTGTGTTTTTGACGTGCTTTATGCTGTTGATGTAACTAGGATCGTAGTGTCCGTCTATCCATTTCCATTCAGATCACCGTATGTGCTGTGCATAAAAACATACATACGTATGTATAAACTTGATCTCTCTGTGCGAACAGCGCCGAAGCTTTTGTTCTGAGTCCGATTTCAATATTATAACTCCTGCATGTGAGTCGTTTGGCTGTGAAAGAACTTTGCTGATGTTATTTGTACAATAATTTGATATTTTAAAGGTGAAGGGCGGTGTATAGTCCACAAAGGTTATGAAATTGATATCTCGAAGCCATATTGTAGCCTACCTACAATAGTTCTGCCCGATGTTCACGAATATTTCTCTTCATCAAAGACTACATAGTCTGTTTCATTAGAACAAACCTAGAGTTACGAATCGGACATTTTTTTTCGTAAGATTAAGGTATTGCATTTACTTGTAATATATGGGACTATGTTTCTTTATGAATGTCTAGCGTTGGTCTTTTCAGAATGAGATTATGTTGAAGCGAACATAATAATAATAATAATAATAATAATAATAATAATAATAATAATAATAATAATAAAAGGTAAAGGTATTCCCGTCACATGCCATGAAGGCACTTGGGGGGGGGGGGGGGGAATGGAAGTAGAGCCCCATGCTTCCCGTGACCTCGGCACTAGAATGAGGTGGTGTGGTCGGCACCACGCTTTGACCGCCTTTTACCCCCGGGAAAGACCCGGTACTCAATTTTATAGGAGACTGAGTGAATCTCGGGGCCGTTCTGAAAGTTTGGCAACGAGAAAAATCCCGTCACCACTCGGGAACGAACCCCGGACCTTCCAGTTCGTAGCCAGCTGCTCTACCAACTGAGCTACCCGGCCGCCCAATAATAATAATAATAATAATAATAATAATAATAATTATTATTATTATTATTATTATTATTATTTATTTATACTGGCAGAGTTAAGGCCATAGGACCTTCTCTTACACTCTACCAGGTCACAAAGTATACAAGCAGTGAAAATTTAACAAAAAGTTAAAGACCAGAATACTACTAACTTACTTAATTACTTACTTATTGGCTTTTAAGGAACCCGGAGGTTCAGTGCCGCCCTCACATAATCCCGCCATTGGTCCCTATCCTGAGCAAGATTAATCCATTCTCTATCGTCATATCCCACCTCCCTCAAATTCATTTTAATATTAACTTCCCATCTACGTCTCGGCCTCCCTAAAGGTATTTTCCCTCCGGCCTCCCAACTAACACTCTGAATGCATTTCTGGATTCTCCCATACGTTCTACCTACCCTGCCCATGTCAAACGTCTGGATTTAATGTTCCTAATTATGTCAGGTGAAGAATACAATGCGTGCAGTTCTGTGTTGTGTAACTTTCTCCATTCTCCTGTTAACTTCAACCCTCTTAGCCCCAAATATTTTCCTAAGCACCTTATTCTCAAATACCTTTAACCTATGTTTCTCTCTCAAAGTGAGAGTCCACGTTTTTCAACCATAAAGAACAACCGGTAATATAACTGTTTTATAAATTCTAACTTTCAGATTTTTTGACAGCAGACTGGATGATAAAAGGCTTCTCAACCGAATAATAACAGACATTTCCCACGCAAATCAAGATTTCAGGTATAACTCCCTGTAAAGTTGATGTGAATAATTTCGAGGGAAAAATTGTTCCGGGTAGCTCAGTGGTAGAGCGTTGGTACGTTAAACCAAAGGTCCCGGGTTCGATACCCGGCTCGGGAACAATTTTTCCCTCGAAATTATTCAAATCAACTTTACAGGGAGTTATACCTGAAATCTTGATTAGCATAATACACGTAACTGTTCGTTAACAGAAAACCACAATTTAAGTCACACAGAGTTAGTGTGCACTCGAAGTTAGTTGCTTGACGGTTGTCAGCCCACTTTGAGGTCTGTGGATATAGAGGGAAAAATTGGATCGGTGTCGGTTAGAGTTCCCGGGTAGCTCAGTGGTAGAGCGTTGGTACGTTAAACCAAAGGTCCCCCGTTCGATACCCGGCTCCGCAACAAGTTTTCCCTCGAAATTATTCAGACATTTCCCATATTTATTCTGTGTTAGAATACTACTAACATATTACAATAATAATAATAATAACAATAGCATAACAAAATCGACACTAAACAACATGAAAATAATACCATAATAGAAAAAAGAAAGTAAAAGACGTTGGAATATAGTAAAAGCAACTCATTTAGTACAAATAGTAAATATGGAAAACGTAAGGAAAAATATAACAATGGAATATGATAAGAGAATAATGAAAAGAAAAGAAATACGAAAATTAAATAAAATTAACAATAAAAAGGGTATGGTAAAAAATTAATCTGGTGCTCATGAGAACAAAAAAGGGGAAAGGAAGGAAAAGAAATGTATATATTTTTTACAAAACTATCGCAGAGGAAAGGGCTTATAATTGAAAGAAGTCTGAATTGAAAAAGTGCTATTTTAGTTTAATTTTGAAACTAGAACACTATTCCCACGATCATTTTCACAATCTCCCGTAGACAATGTCCGACAGTCTCTGACATGTTGTGGTAGAGAGTTCCAGAGATGAGCTGCAGAGACGGTGAAAGATGAAGAGTAGAAGGATGTTCTGTGTTTAGGAATGGAGAGTGTGATGTGGTGTTGTGAGCGAGTATCTATTTCATGATATAGGACAAGTGTTGAAAGCTAAGTAGCTAGCGGTTAGAGTTCTAAAGATATTGAAGAGTAAAGTGAGAGAGTGAATAGTTCTTCACTCTTGGAGACAGGCCCAGAACAACATATTTAGTGAAGGTGTAATACGGTCAGATCTACTGTCGTTGCAAATAAATCTAACTCATGCATTATGAACACGCTGTAGTCTGCAAATCAAGATTTCAGGTATAACTCCCTGTAAAGTTGATTTGAACAATTTTTCCCTCGAAATTATTCACGCTGTAGTCTGTCTGTCTGTCTGTCTGTCTCATGTAAAGTCAGTGTAGAGAGTGTCACAGTAATCAAAATGAGGGATCAAAAGCGTCTGCATTAAATTCTTCTAGAGGACCAACGGAAGAATATTTCGAACTCTTTTTAGTGTATGAATTTTCATAAAAATTCATAAAAAACATCTTCTATGTAATAAGTTAATGATGACTTAGGCTCGAAAATGTATGACATAAAAATCACAGAAAAACGACCTTAAATTTCTGAATATATAACACTGAAATTAAAAAAGGCCAAATAATAATAATAATAATAATAATAATAATAATAATAATAATAATAATAATAGGCGCCTAGTAATGATGATAATAATAATAATAATAATAATAATAATAATAATAATAAATATAAAACAGTTATATTACCGGTTGTTCTGTATGGCTGTGAAACTTGGACTCTAACTTTGAGAGAGGAACATAGGTTAAGGGTGCTTGAGAATAAGGTGCTTAGGAAAATATTTGGGGCTAAGAGGGATGAGGTTACAGGAGAATGGAGAAAGTTACACAACGCAGAGCTGCACGCATTGTATTCTTCACCTGACATAATTAGGAACATTAAATCCAGGCGTTTGAGATGGGCAGGGCATGTAGCACGTATGGGCGAATCCAGAAATACATATGGAGTGTTAGTTGGGAGGCCGGAGGGAAAAAGACCTTTGGAGAGGCCGAGACATAGATGGGAAGATAATATTAAAATGGATTTGAGGGAGATGGGATATGATGGTAGAGACTGGATTAATCTTGCTCAGGATAGGGACCAATGGCGGGCTTATGTGAGGGCGGCAATGAACTTCCGGGTTCCTTAAAAGCCAGTAAGTAAGTAAGTAAGTAAGTAATAATAATAATAATAATAAAAAAACATCTCTCTACTTTAATTGAAAGGACCCCTGGTAAAATATCAGCCCCCCTTATAACCTCCCCCTTTAAAAAAGAAGTATTTTGAATGCCATACAGCCTAGCTTATATTACATACGAATTTTCGTGGAAATTGTTTCAGCTGTTACCGCGTGAAAAGGTAACAAACATACAGACACACAAACAAAAAATTTATTGAAGTGACACGATCAAGAAGATCACTCGGCTTTGATAAAAATTGTTTAAAATATTTAATTCACGACGAGTTGTATAATGGACAGTTCATGAAACACCTTAACACCAAAATTATTTTTGCAGAATCAAAAATTACCAAAAAAAATAATTAACGATTATATATAATAATAAATTTTCAGTCAAATACACTTTTCAATTTGTGAGGTCAGATAATCCGTTACATCACAATATTTAGTATGAAGTCACAAAAAAAATTAAGGTTACAGATTTATTATTAATATAGCTTTTATCTTCATGTCTTTTCCTTGGAAAAAATATTTCTTTTATCAGGCTTCTTTCTGTACCTTCTTTTTTCCTTATTTTTACTTCATTTTATTTTAGATAATTTTTCTATTGCCTTCGCTTCTCTTTCTTAAATCTGCTTCGCTTGCCTATTTTGTTTCACACTCCTTTTCCCTATCATTTTCACTTTCGTTTCTTTTTATTTCTTTATTGCTTTGTTATATTTCTTACTTTCTTATTCCCCTTTCTTCTATCTCCCTTCCTTCTTACATTCTTCAGTCTCTTCTGCCAGTTGGTTAAGACACTTCATAAAGATAATTACAAGTGAGTGAATATGAGGCTTCCTTTCGGTTTCATCCTTGGCTGAACTCTCCCTCTGCAACTTGCCGGAAGAATTTGTTCCCACGTCTCGTCTCATCTTCACTTAACGCTTCTTGACGGGCAAGGCGGTGCGGAGGGTGTGCAGCTAAACAGGGTCGCATCGCAGCCGTGTCTCGGCACATCAGCTTCACCCCATTTCACGCCACGAGCAGGATAACATGAAACATCGGCATTCGACAACTAAGAATTCGGACAGCTTCTCTGCGTCGTCGACGCGCATTGGCAATTAGGAAGGACTGACGGGTTCAATCTGAGAGGTCGTCGATCGTCGTCACGTACAACATTTATGGGGCATCAGACATCGTGGCCAGCCGGTAACAATGGCACGCCACATGGTGGACGCCACAGTCTACTATATACAGTCGCGAAGCTTGACGTGATTTTTTGCAAATCTCGTCATAAAGCGCTCCAAGCGGTTAGCAACTAGAAACAATAGACTGTCCACAGTCGACTTTGGACTGTGTCGTATTTCCATCGAGTGCTAAGCTCGTTGCGTATTTCACATCGATGCTTGTGAAATGTTCGTTATTGGTTGTAATGAAAATGTTAATGGCTAAAATACAATAATTGGAATAATAATATTTTACTAGAGACGTAGAAAAATTAAGTTTGTTTTAATGAAATTTATTGATCACGTTTTATTTTCAATTCTGGTGGGATTATTATTGCTTAGGCCTACTTTTGTTTTCAAAGGATATGTTTTTAATTATAGCTGTCAATTTTGTTGTTATTTTTATTTGTTACTTTACTAGAGACGTAGAAAAAGTCTGTTAAAATAAAATTTATTGATCACGTTTTATTTCCAATTCTGGTGTGATTATTATTGCTTAACCTCATCCCACTTTGTTAACTACGTAAGCCTATACTACAAGTACCGGTACACGTAAGTTACTCCATTAATTCATATTTCCATTATTATTGTTGCAAAGGGAAATGAAAATTAATATTTATTGGTTTCATAGTTAATTATCGCTATAATCGTGAATGACTGAAGCGATTATAGTAAATTTCAGTTCGTTTTGCATAAACTAAAATTATATTAACTTATTTCTTGCAGGTATCTTCGAGTTTATGGTGGAATTTAATATACTTCATTAAAATAATAAATTAACTTTATGCATTTAATATTTCAATAATGGAAGGAAGGTGTTAATTTTTCCAAAAGAACACAACGAAAGTGTAACATATTTTGTCGTCTACTAGGAGAGAGATCTGCATGATGAGGCGATAGTAGCGATCCTAGTGGTGGGCAACTACCCATGTTTGCATTTTTACTGCATATTGAGCTTCGCGACTGTATATAGTAGACTGTGGTGGACGCCTTAATATTATCTATGGACTCCATACCATCTGAATTCTGTTGCTGGCCCTTCTAAAGGCAAATTTGGACATTATAATGTAAGCTATACAATACGTTCTTGAATAACTTTCTACAGTAGTGAAATAAATAAAATGAGTGATTTGGATGTTAAGCTTGCCACTGTTTCATATTTCGGTGGGTATTTCGTGAAATAACAGGGCGACTCGCTAGCTTGTCTTTTATTTAATATTGCCCTTGAAAAAGTGATAAGAGATGCAGATATACAAACTAGAAGTACAATACTCTACAAATCATCCCAAATACTGGCTTATGCTGATGATATAGATATCATTGGTCGATCTGAGGTGAATGTTAAGAGAACATTTACTGCTTTAGAAACAGCAGCCCAAAAAATGGGGCTGGAAATTAACGAACAGAAGACCAAGTACATGATTGTTGGATGCAAAAAACAAAAAAGAGACGTGATAACAACAACCCATCTAAAAATTAATCAATATAAATTTCAGAGGGTTTCTAGTTTTGTATATCTGGGCTCACTAATCAATGACACCAACGATATTAGCGAAGAAATTGATAGAAGAATTCAAAGTGCTAATAAAGCATATTTTGGATTATTGAGGCACTTTAAGTCAAGACTCCTTACAAGGAAAACAAAATGCAATATTTATAATGTTCTGGTAAAACATGTATTAACATATGGCAGTGAAACGTGGACCCTTTCAAAGACTAATATGTCAAGATTGAGATCCTTTGAAACCAAAATTCTAAGGAAGATATATGGCCCAATATGTGATAATGGAGAATGGCGAATAAGATACAACTTTGAACTTTACCAACTATGTAAGTCCCCTGATGTGGTTACAGTCATTAAAATATCAAGATTACGATGGGCAGGACATGTGCAAAGGATGGCAGATCATGAGATATCCAAGAAAGTTATGGAGAATAAATTTGAAGGAAAAAGGAGTGTAGGACGACCAAGACTGCGATGGATGGATGGAATGTTGGAGGATTTAAAGAAAGTGGGAATTAAAGGATGGTGGTTGGTTGCCAGGGACAGAGATACATGGAAGAGAGTTCTAAGGGAGGCCGAGGCTCAAATTGGGCTGTAGCGCCGATGATGATGATGATGATGATGATGATGATGATGATGATGATGATGATTTCGTGAAATAAGTTATCAGTCCGGTGAATGTATCGTAAAATAAGTTGCCAATTAGGCCTACATATATTCATTCATTTATAGTATTCTGCCCAAGTTCAGGTCTTTCACTGCAAACCCAGTATTCTCCAGTCTTTTCTATTTTCTGCGCTGCTCTTAGTTTCCGCATATGATCCACATAATAATAATAATAATAATAATAATAATAATAATAATAATAATAATAATGATTTATATTAGCTGGCAGAGTTAAGTCCGTAAGGCCTTCTCTTCCACCCAACCAGCAAAAAGTATACATACAAATGTATGAACTTACAAAGAATTCAACAATTTGATTTGGATAAGAGCTACATGTATACAAGAGTTATTTACGAATTAAACAACAAAATACTATGAACTGTTAATTAAACACTGAAATACAAACTATGTAGCAGAATTAAGCTAAAATATATAGAATGTTAACATATTTCAAGTAATGTTAGATAATAGAAAGAGATTATTATGAGGCAATTTTGAAAATACAGCACTATCAGGATGCAAGTCTAAAGGAAGGAGGAACAATGTAGTCAGTGATAGTTTAAGTCAGTATGATTGGAGTGAAATGCTAAGAAGGTTGTCTTTTAAGCCGTTTTTAAAAGTGTTTATTGTCTTGCAGCCCCTAATACTTTGTGACAGGGAATTCCATTGTCGCGAGGTGGATACTGTAAAAGATGATGAAAACGAGAAGTTGTATGAAGAGGTATACTTAACGCGCCACAGATAAGTGATCTGGTATTTACGTCGTGGTTAGAGTATAGGTAAGAGAAACGAGACGAAAGGTAATTTGGTGTTGAGGTGTGCAGAATTCGATAGAGTAAAGACAAAGAGTGTAAAGTTCTGCGTTCTTTAAGTCGGAGCCACGAAAGACTTGCGAAGGACGGTGATATGTGATCATATCGTCGGATGTTGCATACGCACATATTCTGAATTCGCTGTAACTTGACTGACAGTCCAGAACTTAGGTCACTTAACAAAACGTCACAATAATCGAATTGCGGCATTACTAGGGTTTGTACTAGGGTAACTTTTAGTTGCTGGGGCAAGAAGTTTCTTAAGCGACTCAAACAGTGAATGGAGGAACATATTTTTTTATCGTTTCTTTAACTTGAAAATTCCAATTTAGATTATTATCGAAAAAGAAGCCAAGATTTTTTACGACATATGAATAAGGGATTAGCGTATAGTTAAGTGTAACAACTGAAAGATTTATGTATTTTAAATAAATATTTCAGCGTTAAGGAAGACTGGAGATCTATCTGCAGAAGTTCCGCACGAGCAGCTATATCATCTTGAATAATCTTGATTTTTCAGATTTTAAGGGAAGACTCCACTGAAAATCATGAACATTTTTCCAAATTTTTTTAGCTACTTCACTTATTCAGAATTTATATTTTCATACCTCAAATGGATTCAGCTCAATTCTGATTACAAATACTCGTATGTTTACACTTTTTTAATTAAGGCTGGAAGGGGGCGTGGAATTTAAAGAGCTGTCAAAATTGTTTTTCATCGAAGAATTCTTTTTTAAAATTTCTGATTACAAATCTAGTAACTTTTTGTTGGCTCCCTGAAGTTACTAGATGAATGTAGCGGAGGAAAATATTAATTTACATAAATATTCATTTTATTTTCAAATTTATTTTTCTGTATTCATTTTTGTTGATTCAACACCAACTTTCTTATGCCAAATATTAATAAATCTGGATGAAATTTTTACTGCAAGTATTTATGAGGTAGCTGCATGTTTTTATGCATTTATTTTGTGAGAAATGCTGCTAGGTCATTAATATTTTTCTTAAGAAAAAGCAGCGTTAAGAAAAATATTAATAAAATAAACTAGCAGTATTTCTCACAAAATAAATGCATAGAAACATGCAGCTACCTCATAAATACTTACAGTAAAGATTTCATCCAGATTGATTAATATTTGGCATAAGAAAGTTGGTATTGAATCAACAAAAATGAACACAGAAAAATAGACTTGAAATTAAAATCAATATTTATGTAAATTAATATTCTCCTCCGCTACATTCATCTAGCAACTTCAGGGAGCCAACAAAAAGTTACTAGATTTGTAATCAGAAATTTTAAAAACGAATTCTTCGATGAAAAACAATTTTGACAGCTCTTTAAATTCCACGCCCCATTCCAGCCTTAATTTAAAAAGTGTAAACATACGAGTATTTGTAATCAGAATTGAGCTGAATCCATTTGGGGTATGAAAATATAAATTCTGAATAAGTGAAATAGCTAAAAAAAAAAAAATTTGGAATAATTTTCATGGTTTTCAGTGGAGTCTTCCCTTAAGTACACACTGCATTGAAAGGGTTATACATAATGAAGTATGAGAACGCCTGCCAGATGTTTCTAAGATGTTATAATGGATGAATAACAATTATACTTGTTCAGGCTCGTATAATAGAGTTTGAATTGAAAAAAGGAAGGTTTGTTCTAGCTGAAAGAGAGAAAAGAATTTTACGCTGATGAATGTTGACATCTGGTAATTGTCAACGTGATGGTAAACAAAATATGTTGACTGCAGCATTAATTATGTTACATCTGGGGATCAGAGTCCAGCGACATGCATGTACAGTGCAAATTAAATCATTTATATTTATATGCAGTGTATGATGGCATAGTTCACATTTTCGGCAATTTCCGCGGTCTGCAATCTGTTTGCGTGTTTCCGTCGCCTCCTCACCCCCCTCCTCTGCCCCTCGCGGTGACCATTCTACACACAGAACAAACCACAAACGGCCCGCGACTTGCAGTTGTGTGCGAAACTTTTCTAGGTCTGACCACGCGCTAAGACTGGAGAGCTGTGTTATTGTTTCGTTGCGGTGGGGCCCACACCCTGTACTGCGCACTAAATCGCCCCAGATTCACCCCTCCCATCGCCTGCAGCGTCCAGTTTCACGTTTGAATCAAGTTAATGATTCCCTAAACGATTCTGACAAGAGCGAATGCAGTGTGGGGAATTGGAAGACGAGGACTTAAATTTGATTAAGACGCGTTACGTACGAGTATTTTCCCTCTAGTTACGACGAATTTTCTCCGGTTATTTCTACTACTATTACTATTACATTATTTCTACTTCCTGCTACTACAGAAAGAACCCTGTCTCTTGCAGAGATCCCCAGGCAAAATTTGTCAGCCATTTTCGTTGAATGACATTTAGCAGTTGGAAGCGTGTTAAACTACACTTACCATTATATTATTAAACGTTATTTAGGATTTACAGTTCTTATGGAAGAAGGAAACACCTCGGTCGTCAAGGCGACCAATTTGCCCGCGATGCTCGGCCTATGATGCTGTGTACATTTATTTATTTACTAGCCGTACCCGTGCGCTCCGCTGCACACGTTAGAAATATATATGAAGTAATTACATAATTAAAATATGAAATTTGATCCAGGGAACATTCGTGTTTGATAGAAGGATAAATCGTTTAATATGTTACTTAATTTAAATTGTATTTAAAATATTAAAATGCGATCATTTTGATCCAGAGACCACTCATTTGGTGCAATGACAATTCCTTTAACATGTTTCTTAATTGTTGTTACCAATTATTTTTGGAAAAGCGAAAATTAACAGAAAAATTTTGGCTACAGATTTATTATTATGTTTATATTATATTATATTATATTATATTATAATATATTATATTATATTATATTATATTATATTATATTATATTATATTATATTATATTATATTATATTATGTAAAAAGTGTGTTGATAATGAATGTACTCGAATTAGAAAGTTTTTAATTTGTTGTGAAAGCTCTTGAATCTCAGGAGGACAGCTTTTACAACAGCGCAACATAATCTGCTTGGCTCCTTACCCAATTTTTTTGCATTGCATTTATTGCATATATATTTTATGTATTTTAACACGATTCAATTGAGCATAGTTAAAATTTGAATTATATAATAATGGATTGCTAAGCTAACGTACTATTGCTGCATACTAAATCAATACACTCTCGTTGTTCGTTAATTCTCTGATATAAAAATGAATATGTTCATAAACATTATTTTAAGAAATATAGGAAATGAATATACAGAATAACCTATCAAGTTTTCTGTGCATAAGAAGCTATTTTAATCTTACCTGTCCTCAATTCACTCACAAGTTACTGTAATAACATTATAGCATTATGTCCATCCAGAGAAACTACACTTTCCAATGATGAAATAATAATTAATTATACAAATCGGTTAATTTAGCTTCCGATATTGCTTCATACGAACACAGAAACATTGTCTGTAGGCTATGTTTCATAGCTTTCGATTGTTGTGTCCAAGGCCCCTTATAGACGAAGTCATTTGTTTTTTATTTCAATACACCGCCTTAGATGGCAGTTATTTTAATTTTAAAACTCATTTATCTCATTAAATATCAGTCCTATCAAACTTTTTGAAAGAATAAAACTTATCAGAAATCATTTTTAAAGAAACTTTTGTCATGTAACATTTTTCACAAAAATAAAAAATAAGCGAGACATTTCGATTTATTTAATTCAAGCCCCCTTATAACCCTCCTTTTAAATAATGTATTTTGAATGCCATATAGCCTAAAATCTAAGTTACAACGAACTTAATTTATATTCCAATTTTCATCGAAATCCGTTCAGCCATTATCGCGTGAAAAGGTAACAAACATACAGACAGACAGACAGACAGACAGAGAGACAGACAGACATACAAACAAATATTTCAAAAAAGCGATTTTCGGTTTCATGGTGGTTAATTATATATGTTGGGACCAATTATTTTTGGAAAATCGAAAATAACCAGAAAAATTTCGGCTACAGATTTATTATTAGTATAGATTTATTTATTTATTTATTTATTTATTTATTTATTTATTTATTTATTTATTTATTTAACCTGGTAGAGATAAGGCCATCAGGCCTTCTCTTCTCCTCTACCAGGGGATAACAACTACAATATTAAGAATACAATTACAATTATAATTACAATTAATATTAAATTTACAGATACAATAAAAATCAAAGTACTAAAAGATTAACTGATTAATAAAAGCTAGACAGTTTATTGTAAAAGTTAAGAAGAGAGAAGCATTTCTTTTATTGATTAAGTACAAATTAAACCTACTCTACGCAGTAAGAAAATGCTTAATAAGCTTGCTTTTGAACGCTACTAAATTCCGACAGTCTGTGATGTCACTGGGTAGGGTATTCCACAAGCGCGAGAGCGAGATTGTGTATGATGATGAATACGATGCTGTCTTATGTGTTGGTATGGCTAGTATGCGGCTATTTTGCGTGCGTGTGAAGAGATTATGATATGATGACAGATAACTGAAACGGGAGGTAAGGTAGGTAGGTGCAGAAGTGTGAAGGACTTGGAAAAGGAGAACAAGAGAATGAAAATTTCTACGTTCGTTAAGCCGTAGCCAGTTTAGAGTTTGGAAGGATGGGGTAATGTGGTCAGCGCGACGGACATCGCAGACGAAGCGAACACAAGAATTATGAACACGTTGTAAAATTTGCGACTGGTTGACATTGAGGTCAGTCAGTAGAAAATCACAATAATCGAAGTGGGGCGTTACTAGTGTTTCCACTAGTATTTTCTTGAGTGATAGCGGGAGGAATTTTCGAATGCTGTTTAAGGAATGTAGCATGGAAAGCACTTTTTTTTGGTAATATGGGTTACTTGGTTATTCCAGTTTAAATACATATCAAAGTAAACTCCAAGGTTTTTAATACAGGACGCAAAAGGGATTATTGTGTCGTTTAACTTGACTGGAAGAGCAGGAGTAATGTTGCATAATAGACGTTGATGTCCCACTAGGATTGCTTGTGATTTTCTTGCATTGAGAGTCAAACCAAACTTTCTGGCCCATGCAGGTCCTCGTTAAGATTTTGTATTGCGTCATTGAGTGAGTCGGGGGTTGTATGGATATAGATTTGTAAATCGTCTGCGTAGAGGTGATACGTACAGTGCTGTAGAGTCGAGAGGATGTCATTTACGTAAATAGTGAATAATAATGGTGACAGAACAGATCCCTGTCCACTATCCAAATTTTACTACATATTGAAACTGTAACTAGAAGTTATAACGCTGTGTTTTTATCAATTTTAAAAGTTTGACGGTAGTTATTACATTTCATTGGTTTAAATTCCATCTCGCTCGTAAATTGGCTCCAGAAGTGATATCAATACTTGGGAGTATTAATAGGTGCGAACAGTTTTTCCGCAAATGATTCTCAACAAAATTAGGCGAAGACCACATTTGACAGACTTCCATCCATTATGAGGATATATTAGAAAAAGGGCCATCTTCTGCGGACATCTGGAGAAAGAACAAGAAAGAGACTAGTGAAATGCTTTATATGGATTGTAGTATTGTATGGGGCAGAAACATGGACATTACGAAGAGAAGAGACTAGAAGCATTTGAAATGTGGATATGGAGAGGGATGGAGCGTGTGAAATGGACAGACAGAATAAGAAACGAAGCTGTGTACGAAAGAGTGGGTGAAGAAAGAATGATGCCGAAACTGATCAGAAAGAGGAAAAGGAATTCGTTGGGTCACTAACTGGAAAGAAACTGCCTTCTGAAGGATGCACTGGAAGGAATGGTAAACGGGAGAAGAGTTGTGATAGAAGAAGATACCGGATGATAGACGAAATTAAGGTATATGGATCATGTGAGGAGACAAAGAGGAAGACAGAAAATAGGTAATGTTGGAGAATGCTGGGTTTGCAATGAAAGACCTGTCCTTGGGCAGTACATTATCAATGAGTGAATGAATAAGGATAGAATAAGTTTTTTTAGTGAACATCACAAAAATTTAGAGGATTGAAACTTTCACAAATAGGCTAATGACAAACTCTGATGTTTGTACAGCTATATGTGTGAAAAAAAAAAATGAATTTTTTTTCAGTTTTGTTTTGCAAAATTTTTCAGTGTATAAACATTTTGAAAAAATTTCACGGTATAGAGTACTGCGCATTTATTTATGAATAAGTGGTGTCAATCACAATATAGTAATATTTCCAACCGTTTGTGCTATATTGTGAAATAATTTTTATTAACAATTATTGTCAAGTTTACCACCAAAGAAATATTATTTAATATGATTGTCGAAACATAAATTTCCTAAATAAGTGATCCTGGTAGGTCTATGTATAGCCTAGTATTACTTTAAATTACTTTAGTGACGTATTTCGAGTACAGCGTAATAATAATAATAATAATAATAATAATAATAATAATGGTTTATTTTAACTGACAGAGTTAAGGCCATTCGGCCTTCTCTTCCACTCAACCAGTATGATAGAAAATTACTACAATGCTGTGAATATAACATAATTAATGCAATACAATACAAAGCAATACAATACTACAATACAAGACAATATAATACATAATTAATATAATACAATGACAATTCTTTTCATCTTCACAACACCAATAAAATAATTATGTAATAATAATAATAATAGTAATTATAATAATAATAATAGTAATTATAATCATACCTAAATTAAATTAAATTATTAAACTCGATAAAAAATTATAACTGCAATTTGACTGCGCCCGTAAGAAATCGTTTAGCCTTTTCTTGAAAGTGGTCATTGTCTGGCAGCTCCTAATAGTTTGTATTTCAGTGTTTAATTAATAGTTCATAGTATTTTGTTGTTTAATTCGTAAATAACTCTTGTATACATATAGCTCTTATCTAAATCAAATTGTTGAATTCTTTGTAAGTTGATACATATGTATGTATACTTTTTGCTGGTTGAGTGGAAGAGAAGGCCTTACGGCCCCAACTCTGCCAGCTAATATAAATTATTATTATTATTATTATTATTATTATTAATCTTCTGAGGTAGAGAATTCCATTCAACGTACACCCCTGACAGAGTTTCTGTTACACGTAGCGATGCTCATTCAAAACAGAACTCTTGCAAAGTGCAATCTGATAGACAGCAGTTCATAACCTTGCCTGTGTTCTTGACAAGCCTGTTGTAGGCCTACCATAATATAAAATACTGTACAGTTACTTGTGGAAATATAAAAGCAAAGGACGTAAGCGACAGACATTTCTATCTCCTGCTTTCTTTTTCCTGTAATGGATATAAAAAGCATAAAAGTATGTGGAGATCAAAGACTGAAATCCTTGCTATTGTGCAATGAGTTTTAATTTTTAACTTATTTTTGTGACAGGAAAGCTCATACAATATTCATAGTTAAATTAAGAACATATGAAGGAAAAAATTCCAGAAAGTATTAAATATATTAATTATTCTAAAAGATAAAATATTTAATATGTTTATTTAACACAACTATCACGAGTAAAACTACAAAAGATAAAACAGTTTATTCTAACAGTAGCATTAAATGCTGTCATTTTCGGTATACATCCAATTCAATTTCAATTAGACTTAATCGTTTAAAGAGATTTACGAAATGTTAAAAGCTCATATAGTCTGCGTTATTTTGTAATGTTTATGAATAATAAGTGCTTAACAATGATTTTGACGCGCATTGAAGCACATAGTTTATGTTTCAGATTGTTTCTGAAAATGAGGAGAAAAACAACGTTAAAAGAGCTCTGAATTTTACAATATTTAGTTTATAAACAAACAAGTTGACGGTGATTGCATTAAAAAGTTAATAAACACAAACATACAACGTACCCAGAAATGTTTGACTTTTTAAAATGATTGATGTGAAAACCAGCTATATCCGTTTTCCAAAGAGTGATAAAAACTCGGTTGTATTTTTAATTCGGAAGAGGTGTAGCGTCGCTTGGAATTTTCAGTTCATCTGAGTGTTAGACATTGACATATTTAAAAGTTAGGTTTTAACTTCGCCTTCGTGTGAACAAGAAAAGAGATCGAGTAGGATACAGACGTGGACAAATTATTAACAAAATGGACGATTTTTATGATAATTCTGTTTACAAAATTTGACTTTTCAATTTAGACTAAATTTGACAATTTTGGATATTTCTATCATTACAGTAGACAGAAATATGCAAAAATGTCAACTGTAGTTTAAATTGAAGAGTCAAGTTTTGTAAAAATATATAATAAAAGTCTTCAATTTTGCTAATAATTTGTAAATTAGCAAAATTGTCAACTGCATTGAAGAGTCAAATTTTGTAAAAATATAAAACAAAAATCTTCAGTTTTGCTAATAATTTCGAAATATCCAAAGTGTCAACTGTAGTACAAATTGAAGAATCGAATTTTGTAAAAATATACAAAAAACCTTCAGTTTTGCTAATAATTTGTAAATATGCAAAAATATCAACTGTAGTCAAAATTGAGGAGTTAAATTTTGAAAACTATACAATACAAATCTTCAATTTTGCTAATAATTTGGAAATACACAAAAATTTCAACTGTAGTCTAAATTGAAGAATCATATTTTGTAAAAATATATAATAAAAGTCTTAAATTTTGCTAATAATTTGTCCACGTCTGTATTATGCTCGTTGAGATCGTTACAAATTGTTAAGTCAACTTGACTGATAGCAAAAAGCAAGGTAATACCTACCTTAAATTGAAATGAATTGAATCGAATTTAAGGGAAGGAGTAAACAACTTGTATGAATCTATTTCAATACACACATTGTTACACGAGTTCTGGATTTTACGTAGTATAATAAATTTAACATTTTACGTACGCTACGGAATCTGAAAGCATAGCGGCCGTTAGATTCGTCTGTAAAACGGAGAGAGCGCATGCGCGAGCATATACTACAGTACTGTTTCTACCCACCGCGTGACGTCACTCATGTTTGCAGATCCCAGGCGGGAAGTGTAAGAACATTGTAACATGTGTGAGTATCTCAAGGTTGTGGTTCATAGTAGATTGTTTTATAGGAGACAGCTGCTACAATAATTGCCACGCGAGCCACAACCCTCTCGTAGTGGCGAGTGACCTTGACAAGACTGCCCTAGTTGCCCCTGGCAACGTTTCAATTTATTCGCATCATTTATTGGCTTAAAATTAGTGGTTTTTAAATTAAATTTACACAAAAACCGTCCACGCTATAGAAATACGCCAGAGGAATAAATGATTCTTTATAACATTTTCTATCGATATGGACAAAAATCACGACCCTGCTCGCAATAATTACCGAATAAGAGTGTTAAAATTTGGGAAAAAAAGAAAACTTTTTTTTTTTTCTGAGAAAACTATGAACTTTCCACCAATATAGTACTACACTTTTTTGTTACATACAACATGAGCTATTCGCTCTCACAATTTTTGGGTTATTTCACTTCCACTCTGTACAGCTCATGCATTATATCCAGACACTCCCCACTCTTCCTACAGAGCTGCGCACGAGATCGAATGAATCTTCTTACAAATTATAGGGAAATGGGTTAGCCTTTCCCTTGAACTCGGTAGACACACGCCCGACCTTCCCTTCTACTCCTATCCCCTCCACAGAAACGTTGTTCCCCTACTGCGCACCGCGAGTGTCTTGACAAAATGCGTGAGCTGTATGTATAAATCATAAAATTGGCCAAATAGTCTGAGCGAGTTCTGGAATCACACTCTTCTGTTATGTACAATACTTACCAATTCTAGTGGCAGCTTTTAATATTAAAGGCTCATTCACAATGAAAATTAAACATAACGTAAACATTAACATAAGCACATAAACATATGCCACAAACTTAAGTAGCCAAGGCCCATTCTCAATGAAAATTAAACATAACGTAAACATAACATGTGTGTGGAAACAAACATACCGAATCAACAAAACTACAGAATCTATTACATAAAAATGGAGAATTGCACAATGACTGACGATGTAGCTATTCAATTTATGTTTCTAATAACTACAATGGCATCAGTATATGGCTTTCAATACTTGAAATCAAAGAAACGGAGATGTAAAATAATCAACTTTTCGTCATATGATTCCATGTTGCGCGCCTAGCTATCATCACGGCCAATAGATCAAAATATTGCCTGTAGGCAAAGCCCATGAGATGTTAAACAAAAAGTGAAAACACGCTTTCCGCTTGTGTACTGTTTCCAAATCGCATAAACATAAGCATGAAAATTTGGAGTTTGCAAACTTTCATGTTAACGTCTTATGATTAAGATTAAGTTTATGCTTATGTAATTCATTGTGAACGCTTTCATTAAATAACATGGACACAAGGTTTTATGCTTACGTTATGTTTATGTTTAATTTTCATTGTGAATGGGCCTTAACTCTTTACGTTGCTTTACCAAGAATACGAGCTTACAATTTGTACGACACAAAATTTTTCTGTACTTGTTAGGCCTTGTATATGATGAACTGGAAAAATGAACACTATGTAGGCCTACTCAATACTTACTTACAAATGGCTTTGAAGGAACCCTCATATAAGCCCGACATCGGTCCCTATCCTGTGCAAGATTAATTCAGCCCCTACCATCATATCCTATCCCCCTCAAATCCATTTTAATAGTGGTCGTGCCAGAGAATCTGTCCCATTCCGAGGCTTCTTGTATGGATTCGTAACAAGCAGTTTTTACGGTGATGGGTTGTTAGCACTTCGCCCAACCCCCAAGCTGGAGGACCACCCCTTATCGGCTGTCCACGACTGCTTATTGAATATATTCGCAGCTACCCTCCATATCTGGAGGCCGTCTCCTCTATCCGCAACCTGAGGACGCGCCATGCCGTGGTGATAGGGACCCACAATACATGGCTATGTACTCAATATCTACACTAAATCTACAGCAAGAAACTGTATGTCTTTTCCTTCAACACAGATTCCATCCTTGGTTCATTCCTTGCAAAATACACTTTTCTCCGATAAATTGTATAATATATCGATGTATACAATGTCATTGGTTTGAATGATAATATTTTCATGCTTCAGATAATAATAATAATGGATGAATATGTAATTGATTTATTTAATATGTAATGTTGGTTTTAAGACCTTGACAGAAAGTCTCTTACTTAAAATTGAAATCAGAATAAGCCAGCGCTCTGAGTACTGAAGTCAAAAAGAATCTAATTTGAAATGATCACGAAAGCATTCATCCAAATTACTTGTTCTGGAAACAGCTGTAGAAAGTTGTGAGAATGGTCTTGAACTTGAAACCTTCCAGGTCGGAAGTATTCGCTCTCTGCTCTGGATAAACAAGCTTCACTTCTTTACGTTTCTATATAAATAAGTGCGTATATAAAGCAGAGGAGTACTGCGTCAGTATTGTGTATTGTGTACTATGGGACTTGGCGCACGTCAGCTCGAACCTTTTGTAAGGGTTGGAAATCCACGGAGAACAGCGTCTCCAGAGGAACAAAGGCTGAACAGACATAACCTGCAGACTTTGTTCGCGGCGCAAGTTACCCTGACGTCAGGTGAGAGAAGTTTTTCCAAACAAATCTAATCAACAACTATCTGAGGACAACTGGGCCTCATATCCAACGAAGGTACTTGCCACGCACTCCCAGGAAAGGAGCAACGGAAAACTTTGTCTGACCAGAGTTTCTTTAGAAATAATATCACTGTGCGTTTCACAAAACACGCGACGCAATTACGAACAAAACACTGTAGAAATAGAGTCATTCTTGAAAATTACCGAGACAAATTTGTTTCATTAAATAACAATGAAAGTAAACTTATATTCTGGCAAAGTATTACCAGACTTTGAAAACACTGTTAAAATTTACTGCAGGTATTGTTGAACTTTGTTACGGCGTCATTAAAGAAATGGTGTGTCGTTATAAAAGTAAGTAGATACAAGTTGGGTCAAAAGTCGCTTTCCCCAATATTCGTTCTTAGGTTTTATACGTGTACACTTAATCAGATGTCATAACGTGAATAGACGAATAGCTACTGTAATAATGTAATACAAGGGAAGTGACAGGACTTCTTTTTGGCGCTAGGAGAACTTCATTTAAGTTAACCAAAACCATTCTCCTTTCCCTTAAATTTTCTAATGAGGACATTAACAAAATTTGTCTAATGGTATTGAGACATTCATTATCCATTTTGCACAATCACTTGTATAATACTATGTAATATTTTTTTTTTACTTCATTTCATTACTCTTCAATGTATTTTCATCTAATGTTTCTCCGAAATCAAATTGTACTTTATTTTTAAATTTATCATTGTTCCGTATTCTCTCCGCAATCATATTGTATTTTTAATTTAACCTCTGCTTTGTATTCTGGATCCTAGTGGTCAGCCGTAGATTTCGGCCAGATGTCCCAAATTGTGGAATTTGTGTGTATTCAATTAGAATTAGAGTCTGGTTGGGCGGAAGAGAAGGCCTACTGGATTAGCTCTGCCAGATTAAATAAATTAATAATTAGGGCTAGGATTTTGATGACGCATAAATCATGAAAAAAGTCCTAAAACAATGCATTTATGACCTAAAATCTAAAAAAAAAAAAAACTGCCCTTAAAAATACCCTAAAAACTGATCTTACACAATTGGCTTAGTAGGAAAAGAGGTTTTGTACTACTTAATATTTAGACTAGTAATTAAATTAAATTCTGGTACTAACATTTAAGTTTCTTTAATTTTACATAATTTTTTCGAAGTAGTACACTTTAATTATTTTACCTGATGTAGTTTCTGTGTAGTCCACCACAAGGCCACTCTTATCCGGAACTAGCAGGTATAGAGAAATCTATATTGAAGGGGTAGTTGGACTGATCCATTACATGGGGTGTACTACGTTAAAATGGCAATATTTGTGTATAAAAACGATTAAAATATTATACAAAATAGTGGATATTAATGGACAAAATATGTACAGAAAATATCAAAGGAAATAAACATTATTTTACATTAGGCGTAATGGGGATTTATGGCCGAAATGTAATTTATTTATTTATTTATTTAACTAGCTAAATGAAAATGCCTAAAAATGACCGATAAAACAAAAAATGCTCTTATGTGTTGAAACAGGCAAAAAAATGAAAAAAAAATGCCCTAACAAATATGTCTTAAAACACTCAGTTTATCATATAACATATAAATACTAAAGCAGCTATGTTTCTGGCTTAAGACAATGCATCTATGCAATTTTAAACTCTACAATTTTTATCTAATCAACTTCAAATTTTGACCTACCAACACATTATCATACAGAATGTTGTTGAGCTGCGTCAAATAGATTTTGAGGTATTAATT